>NC_058087.1:179879809-180179809 GCF_014858855.1 Bufo gargarizans | reverse complement strand
GACGACACATGGCACTCAGCGAAATTAATTTAGCTTTGGATGTGTGAGGCGCCGCATGCAGAGAGCATCATGGGATTACTGAAGAGGACAGCCTCTCAGCTCTAAAGGATACATTGTATTCTCAGTGTTTCCAAAACAAATTGTACACAAAATGTAGAAAATAATACATTCTATTCCCCCATCATGCCTCAGGAGGGAACACAGATTTCATATATAGGGTAGTCTGCTTCCTCCAGTGCTCATTGTCGCCCCCTACAGAGCAATACACAATGAGGTGCCCTGGGAGTGGGGGAAGGGAAACGACAACTGCTCGGAACACATATCTGATCAGGATTATCAAAATGGTTGTCAGTGCTGGTAATTAGAATAAATATCAGCTGTAACTGGTATACACTGCCCCCTATGGACAAGAAACTGGATCTGAACAGGAGGGAGAAGTTTCCCATGCTAATTTGCCTTCAATAGGGCGTGTCTGGGCAATTTTGAGGGTGTTCTTGAGATTTTTGGGTTCCAGACTAAATAGAGGACCCTACAAGAGGTGACAACCAGCATGGCTGCCCTTGCAGGTCCCAGAGTGGTTGTCACCTAGCTGTATGATATATTCATGTAGTAATATGGAAGGAGTACCCAAAAGCAAAGCGGATGGGACCAATCAGGGTGGGACCCCTCTTTCCAAGGGCCCTATAGTCTGCATTTATGTTACATGAGCCTTGCCTATGGGAGAGTTATGGCAGCCAATAGAATCAGGTAAGTACACATATCTACCTCTACACCCAGCATCAGGCGTCCTGCTAATATCCCCCGGTGCCGAGCCAGTGACACCTGCGCCAATCTCTGTGCAATGAAACGAGACTTCGACGCATTACAAAGGGGATTACATGGGCATTTGTGGGATTACTGAAAGCTCGGGGACACGAGGCGTTTTGAACGGAGACAATAAAGGACTGCAGAACCTAATATGTTAAAGGGGATGTCATGTCAGATCAATCCCTGTTCATATGCCCCATTAGGGCAAAAGGGCGGCGTGGAGGGGGTTCCTTAATCTATGAGCCAGAGTGCGCTTGCTCAGCATAATTGGGCTGAAAGATATGCCCATTCACTTGCAGGGGGCCCCAGCAAAATCAGCTGTCTCCCTGGGGTCTCAAGATGTGACGTGATCAGCTCATTGCCCTGACTGCTCTATTGTTAAAGGGATTTTTCTTATAGGCAGGGACATATAAAGACCCCCTTAGCAAACCAGTATGAGCCCCACCATTCAGAAAAACCAACATTTCATTCTTAGTAAATTCATAATATTTTGGTTTAAATGCGCTGTGGTTTTCCTGACTTAATAAATTATATAATTGTGGCTGCCTGCAGTCACCACTAGGGGGAGCTCACTACATATGGATTTATACAACTAAAACTGAATGGTAGCTGTATACATTAGTACTTAGTGAGCTCCCCCTAGTGGCAGTTGCAGGTACTCCTTGTAACAGTGTGAGAGCACCCTCATGCAGAAAATCCACCATTTTGTTCTTAGTAATTTCACAGTATTTCTGTATAAGGAGCTCTGAGTTTTCCTGATGTAATAAATTCTATAATTCTGTCTACCTGCGGTCACCACAAGTGAGCTCCCCCTAGTGGCAGTTGCAGGTACTCCTTGTGACAGTGCTGGGGCACCCTCATGCAGAAAATCTTCCATTTTATTCTTAGTAATTTAATGTTTCTCTATAAGGAGCTCTGTTTTCCTGACTTAAATAATGATATAATTCTGGCTGCCTGCAGTCACCACTAGGGGGAGCTCACTGTATATAGATTTATACAACTTGAGCTGTATACACTTGTACTTAGTGAGCTCCCACTAGTGGCAGTTCCAGGTACTCCTTGTGACAGTGTTAGAGCACCCTCATGCAGAAAATCCACCATTTTATTCTTAGTAATTTGATTATATTTCTATATAAGGAGCTCTGTTTTCCTGATGCAATAAACTCTATAATTATGTCTGCCTGCGGTCACCACTAGGGGGAGCTCACTGTATATGGATTTATGCAACTTGCCTTGAACTGAATGGGGGCTGTATACATTTGTTCTTAGTGAGCTCCCCCTAGTGGCCGTTGCAGGTACTCCTTGTGACAGTGTTAGACATGCAGGAGAAGCTCCTGTGCTCTGTCTCCATACTCCAGTGCACATATGCAGAATCACATCTCATATCAAATATTGACTTTGTCCCTACCCACAATTCCCTGCGTCCTCTACTTCCTATCCTTCACTGTACTGACAGCTTTAATTGCTTTTCTGATAGATGACAGTGACACTAGAGCAGCGTCCTGTGACAGATAGAAGAGAGGAAGAAGCCTGAGGACCATAGCGGTGACAAATCAATTATATCGCTCATTGTATGTGATCCTGCATGCCAAGGAGGGTGAAGACGTGAGGCCGCATGCATCCCACACATCACCTATGCATCCATACCCCGCCCCGATATATATGCCGATATACATCATTATTAAAGTGATACACAGAATTATATTTCCTTTTGCTGTTCTCTTACCTGACTGCGTGCCAGTCCTCACTGTCACCTTCGCATTCTATTCTTTTACAATTATGCAAGTGATTCAGGGTCATTTAATAGCTAAATCTCCCATGTTCTTCCAGTGCATTGTGGTGGATTTTTTTTTCTCACTTCAGTGTTTGGTCAGTATTTGTAAGCCAAACTGAGGAGTGAAACCTGCAGAGGAAAGTATAATGGGAAGACTCGTGCCTCCTCTGTGTTTTCTGTGTTCCTTAATAGTCTCATGAAGACGCGACTTCACCCTCATGCAATTTTCATCCATTTCAATGTCGCACATTATGATGGAAGGAGGTTTACTCCGTCTGAAGTTGTTTTCTTATCTTAAATTTGATAAAAACTCAGAATAGAAGAAATATGAACAGGAGGGACCTGGATTTGATGAAGAAGTAATTATGGGTCTGAAGTCGGAGTGGGCAGCGGAGTCTTGTCGCAGCAGACGGCGACACGTGTGAGGTCTGTGGAGTCATGGATTTCATCAGTGGAAGTAGCTGTTAGTATGGGAGACCTGCCGAGACCTCTCCGCCGTCCTCCACAATGATCGCGACTTTACCCTCCAATTACTCTAATAACAGCACCAGGTGGGAAGATGATGACTACTTTTACATGTAATAAATAGATTACTCACTGCTCGACATGCAGGCTGACACAGCGTCAATGAGAGCGACTATAGGTCACCATCCATCATATTCATCGCAGGCTCCAGGAGTGTTCATCTAGGTAAAGCCTATATCTATCTATCTCTCCATTGATCATGTTGCCGTATGCTATCCGCAAAAATGCTGATCCGTTTTTTTGCGGATTAGATGCTGACCTATTCACTTCTATGGGGCCCTTTTCTATTCCACGGTTCCGCAAAACAAATGAAACTGTCACGGATGGTGTTGCAGAAAACAAGAAGTAACAAATAAAGACCCGACTGGCTTGATCCCAAACTAAGGAACAAATGGGTGAGCCCTATAAAAGCCCTAGAGCTCTCCCTGACTGCTCAGCCCATGCAAAGATCTTTATGATAGAAAGTTGCATGTCCACGTACCTTGACTGAGTGACACCTAAAAACCCTATAATAGTGAGGGGACACGACCACCGGCTCCCTACACTTATTACGGAGGGAGTCAGGGTCACCTAAAATCAAGCCAACAGGAAAAGACAAATACAGAAATAGACTTATCTGAGGAACCAGCAGTAGTAGCATCTAGCAGTGAACACAATCCAGGAAGTAGTATAAACTGCAAAGTGAGGCAGTATGGAAGGGGATATAAAGGGAGGCAATCACTGCTAACAGATGACAGCTGGAAGAGGGAGAAGAGATGTCAAAGCGAAACCAAAACAAAAGAACATCATGCAGGAGGTACTGAAGAACGTCTGTCAGAGATCTGGCGGTGACAGAAACATGTCCTATACTTGTCCGTGAAAATCAGGACATGGCCCCATTGAGGTCTATGGGTCCGGAAAAATACTGAATGCTATCCGGACAGCATACGGCCGTCTGAACGAGCCCTAACCATGATGAATGTGCACTTCCTGTTAGGGGAAGGAGGTGATAATTTTGGGTGAAAGCAAATGACTAGCAGTAGTCAGAGATTTTAGTGGGTGACAAGTAGCTTCCTTTTTCTACATGACTTTTAGACCCAGAGAGGAAAGGGATGCAAATGATCTCTTAACAAGCTCTGCCTCTAATGCCACCAGATGTAAGGAGGCTATCCTATAAGTCAATGTTCAGCTCTTTAACTAAGCCTTGAGACATGACTTGGATATTAAATAAGCCAGCATCTCATCTGCAGACAGCTGTTTCAGGGTGATTGCCCCCTCATCAGTGCAGAGCAGAGAGTACTGGCTTAACTGGGGGGAGAGGCCTGTTAGGGTTAGGAGGGTACTGTCTCTCCTTAGGGAGAGAGCGCCTTAATCAGTGTGAGGAGACTTATAGGCCATACATGCTCCTCTGGAATTCTGGGAGGAAAGGGATGCAAATGAGCTCTTAACAAGCTCTTCCTCTAATGCCACCAGATGTATTTTAGACCCAGAGATGTAAAGGAACTTTGAAACAATTTTTCCAATTATTCTAACAGACTACTGTTTGCCTTATTTTACCTAATAAAATTTAACTTTTAATATAACTTAATATTAAATCCCTTCTTTGACCATTAAATTATTTCCGTTAAAACTATCAGTTGTGTCGCCTCATTATTTGTCACATTACTCATCAGCCCTGTTGTACTTGGTGCTATAATATTTGTGGTTGGAGACTGGTAGCCGCGCGCTGGCTCCTGGCTCTTCTCCTTAGGGCTCATACACACGAACGTGTGCGCCCCGTGGCCATGCCACGGCCCGCAATTTGCACGAACACCAACCGTGGGGCAGCCGCAGCGGATCGCGGACCCATTCACTTTAATGGGTCTGCGATCCACCTGTTCTGCAAAAAGATAGGACATATTCTATCTTTTTGTGGAACGGAAGTACGGGATGAATCCGTAGTACTCCCGTAGGGTTCCGTTCCGTGCTTCCATTCCATGGCGATGGATCATGTGACGGACCATGTGATGAGCGCAGTGACGTCACCACAGGTCCTTTTCCTCAAAGATCAAGACAGAAGAGAAGCCGGGCTGCGCGAACAAGTGGATTAAGGTGAGTTTAATAAAAAAAAAATTTTACCCCTCCATCACTATTGCACTAAGCATTCTGTATTAAGAATACTATTATTTTCCTTTAAACAATGTTATAAGGGAAAATAATAAAATCTACAGAACACCGAACCCAAACCCCAACTTCTGTGAAGAAGTTCGGGTCTGGGTACCAAACATGCCAATTTTTCTGGTTACCAAACATGCCAATTTGTGTAAAACGCATTTAAATGTTTTGCACTTGCGCCGAAAAATCGCACATTTTCCCACAACGCACCCGCATTCTATCCGGCCCTCACACGCGACGCCCCTGTGAAAGAGGCCTTATAGTACCATATAGGATGGATCTGATTGACGCTGACTGGAACTTCTCACTACTATGAAGAATAATATTATAATAACACCAGTGATTCTACTTAGATGAATTTAAAACTGTACATGATTGCATTAATCGAGCTATCCAATACATGATCAGGTTAACCAATTCTTTTATTAATTCATATATATTTCATTACATTTTAATACTTCATGATTATATGAACGAACGCATCTTACATTATGCTCCAAATCATGATTAATATAATAAACTAGCAGAAGGAGCCGGCTTCGCTCGAGTATATTCAATCTATTTCATTTAATGTTTGTGTGTGTCGTTAAAAGGTAGACAGTATCCCCCATAACAGTGACCTCTTCAGCACCCCGCCCCCTTAACAGTTAATTCCACAGCCCCCCACCCCTTAACACTGAACCCCCCCTCCCCCACACAGTGCCCCGCCTTCTTAAAATCAGATCTCCACAGCAGCCCGCCCCTTTAACAGTGAGTTTCACAGCACCCTACTCCCTTGACAGTGACCTCCTCATGGGTCCGCCCCCTTAACAGTGACCTCCGCAGTGCCTGCCCCTTTAACAGTGACCTCCACAGTGGCCTGCCCCTCTACCAGTAACATCCACAGTGAGCGCCCCTTTAACAGTGAGCTCTACAGCAGTTGCCCTTTTAATAGTAGCCTCTTACCCCTTAACAGTAACCTCTGCAGTGCCCGCCCCTATAACAGTGACCCCTGCAGCGGCCTGCCCCCTTAACAGTGACCTCCGCAGTGCCCGCCCCTATAACAGTGACCTCTACAGCGGCCTGCCCCCTTAACAGTAACCTCCTCAGTGCCCGCCCCTATAACAGTGACCCCTGCAGCGGCCTGCCCCCTTAACAGTGACCTCCGCAGTGCCCGCCTCTATAACAGTGACCTCTACAGCGGCCTGCCCCCTTAACAGTAACCTCCTCAGTGCCCGCCCCTATAACAGTGACCCCTGCAGCGGCCTGCCCCCTTAACAGTAACCTCTGCAGTGCCCGCCCCTATAACAGTGACCTCCACAGCGGCCTGCCCCCTTAACAGTGACCGCCACAGTGCCCACCTCTTTAAGTGAGCTCCACAACAGCTGCCCCTTTAATAGTAGCCCCTGCCCCCTTAACAGTGACCTCCACAACGGCTTCCCCTTTAATAGTAGCCCCTGCCCCCTTAACAGTGACCTCCACAACAGCTGCCCTTTAATAGTAGCCCCTGCCCCCTTAACAGTGACCTCCACAACAGCTGCCCCTTTAATAGTAGCCCCTGCCCCCTTAACAGTGACCTCCACAACGGCTGCCCCTTTAATAGTAGCCCCTGCCCCCTTAACAGTGACCTCCACAGCACCCTGCCCCTTTAAGGCTAGGGCTACACAACAACATGTGTCGCGCAACAATTTTTATAGTGATAGGCTATGGCGTCGCACTGTGACATGCTGCGACTGCGACACGACAGTCACAAAAAATCCATCCAAGATGAATTTTTCTGTGACTGTCGCATCGCAGTTGCAGCATGTCGCATGTCGCAGTGCAACACCATAGACTATCATTATAAAAATTGTTGTGCGACACATGTAGCGGTGTAGTTGTGCCCTATGTGTCGTGAGACTTATTGTCGTGCGACACATGTCATCGTGTAGCCCTAGCCTAAAGCTGACCTACCGCAGTGAAGAAAAATGGCTGGGTTGTTATGGAAACCTGCAGTAAAACTGTGTGTATGTGGAGACTAAGAGCCTGTGAGCTCCTATTGGCTGATAAGGGACATGTGACCGTGTGTATGGCAGTTGGGATATGAAGTGAAAGACTTGCAGGCTTCTATTGGCTTATGCAGGTCATTTTGTGGGAATATCTCAGGAACGGTACGTCCTAGAGAGCTGTGACCCCGCAAGATTTATTTCCAGGTAGCAAGCGATGTGTACACCAAGTGTCATTGAAATCGATGGTTGCGTTTTTGAGTGATCGCGGAACATACATACATATATACATCCTTCATATATATAGATTATTATTATTTTCTGATCATGTATTTACAAATCCCTCATAGTTAGGCCTCATGCACACGACCATAGTTGTGGTCCGCATCCGAGCCGCAGTTTTTGCGGCTCGGGTGCGGACGCATTCACTTCAATGGGGCCGCAAAAGATGCGGACAGCACTCCGTGTGCTGTCCGCATCCTTTGCTTCGTTCCGTGGCCCCGCAAAAAAAATATAACATGTCCTATTCTTGTCCGTGATGCGGACAAGAATAGGCATTTCTACAATGGGCCACCAGTTCCGTTCTGCAAATTGCGGAAGGCACACGGGCGGCTTCCGTTTTTTGCGGATCCGTGGTTTGCATGAGGCCTTACCTTATATTTACAATCATGATTCCAAATTCATCTAGGGCATATTTTATTATTTACAATGTTCAAGTCTAATAACCTTATGATGGTATTATATTCTCAATCATGTCTACCATTTTGTCATAACCTATTTAATGTTCACAATCATGTATCTTTACCCTAACCCTAATATTCTGATCATGTCCTATCCTAATACATTTTTAATAAATAATTTATCCCCCCCCCCCCCCAAAAAAAAAAAGAACAAAAAACTTTCAGTACAAAAGTGAAGACTAATAAAATGATATTAATTAAAAAAGCAAAAAGATAATATAATAAAATAAATAAATATATAATAAAAAAATATTAAAATGTATCACGGTCATCTGCTCAAAAATTGACTCATTGAATAAATCATCTTGAGAATTTCAGACAAAAATGACAGTGAATAAAAACAAATTGATGAAAAGGCAGAAGAATAGATAAAAGCTGTTTTGCAATGATCTGCTCAGGAATGTACTCACTATATGAATCATCTTGAGAATCTCAAACAAAAAGCACAAAGATTAATTTAAAAAAACTTGATGAAAAAGACACATAAATGATGCAAAAAATAAATAAAAAGTATTACAATTATCTGCTCTGGAATGTACTCACTGAATGAATCACCTTGAGAATAAAAAGAAAACTAATGAATTGAGAAAAAAAAGGCACAAAAATATATAAAAATTGTATCACAATTATCTGCTCAGTAATGTACTCGCTGTACTAATCTCCTACGAACAAAGGAAGTGTAATCAAAAAATACAGATAAAAAAAGACAAAAATATCTAAAGTGTATCACAATTATCTGCTCAGTAATGTATTCACTGCGTCAATCTCCTTGAGAATTTCTGATAAAATATAAAGATTAAGCAAACACCATTGATAAATAGGCGCAAAAATATGATATGATAAAATGTATCACAATCATCTGCTCTGTAATGATCTCACTGTATGAACCATCTTGTGAATTTGCCCAAAAAATTGATGATAGTAAAAAAAATAAAAAAAATTACAAAAATGTATCATAATAATTTCTTGGTTTCATTATGTTTGAAGTATAATTGACAGCAGGACCTTCAGGGACCACCCTCCAGACTACTAGAAGTTCTACTGGTCTTACTTAGTAATGTAGCCTGAAGGTCCAGCAGAAGACAACCCCCTATGGAGGTGACATTGGAGTTGACCTCATCGCCAGGGTCCATTTCATATGGGATGAATAATAATTCATCAGATGATATATCCTGTGTGTAACTATATGTTCTATATAGATGGATGGTGGGCTCACAGAATCATCTCTTCTGATGGGCCCAACCAACCCTAGTCTGATGCTGAGGAGCTTCTTCAGCCTTAGGAGATGTGGTGTTGAGTATCCCGACAGAAGTTGGTAAATGTAACCCCTTGTTGTATTCCTTTTCTAAGTGTATTTCTTGCGCTGTATAAATATCTCTGGCTCAAATTGTATTCCCTCTGTTGACTTCTCCTCACAGAACAGCAGTGAGGCCTCCAGGAGACCATGTTTGGTGATGCTCATCAGATAAAGATAAACTATTCACTTTCTTTTTTTTTTTTTTTAACTGACCTAGAATGCCCTTTACGTACCATGCCTGATGATGCTACACTAGGAATATTCTGCCGGGGGATTATAATACGAGGGAAGTAGAAATGTGAACAGAACCCAATTCTGGAGGAAATACAAGACATTGGACCATGTTCTTGACCCTTCTATTGGATGGCCAGATTTGCACGTGATATAGTAGGATTAATTAAACATAACTCAATCTTGGATATACTTAGGTTGCAATGTTTGGTATAAGAGCTAGATAGCTACAGAGGGGACGTCATGTATCTAGACAAAGGAATTCTTTAGCTTTCATTTTCCTACGCTGAAATTTCTTAATTGTGTCCAGATGCATACTATGAGGATATATACATCCCTGTTTGTTAAAACACGCCACAATCCTATAGGCTCATTTGTATTTTTAGGTTGTAAGGGTGACACCCAGGTGTTTGCTAATAAAATTGGTCTTCTGCCGTTTGGGATCGGAAGAGGAAGACCCAAATACCATCATGAGTCACGTCTAGTGATGAACACTGAAGAGAAGAGAGTCCCATAGCAAAGACCAAACTGGGCCTTCTTTGTTACCCCCATGAGCTCTGGCCAAATTTGCACCCTTTGCTCACAAACAATAGGGTTCCTTTGGAGAGGAGATCCCTGAACAGGTCCTCAACACCCAGGAGCATAGAGGATGAAACCATAGAGCTCCACATATCATGGACGCCTCTTGGAGGAGGTCTCTAAATTTTTATTAGTCACATGGCCTATGTGCTGCTCGGTCCCATTCAAGGACTGAGCTGCAATACCAAGCACAGCCACTATAGATGGTATGGCGCTGTGCTTGGTGAGCTGTGAAGAGGCTGCGGCCCTCACTGGAGCACCAAGGCCTCTTCAAACAATTGATCAATGGGGATTCCGGGAGTCAGACTACTATCAATGAAATATAGAAGACCTTTCTTTCTAGGAAAACCTCCTCTTTAACCTATTTGCCCCCCCTCCGCCCCATCTACCACTCAGAAGCATACCTTGTAGTCCTGGGGCCCCAAAGCAAAATCATTGCCCCCCCACCCCCAACTATCATGCTTCATTCACATACTGGTCTTCTCACATGGGAAGAGAGACCTTATGGGCTTCTCAAACTTCACGGCCTAGGTGCACCACTAGAGTTACGCATCCGCCGTCTCCTAAACACACACTTTGGAGTTAGGTTTGCATAAAATTTAGACTGTTGACAAGTATAGCTTTGTTATTGGGTTGCAAATACCTGTACAGGTCTTTACCTCTCCCGAAGAACCACATCAAGGTGAGGGAATGGCATAAGTGTCGTGGAAGGGGGGAGAAACACTAGGACCTTCTGACCTGGATGGCACGTTTGATCCTTGCTATGGGTCCCCTCTCTTCTTTTTACACCACTGACAATAACATGCTTCTTTGGATGGATTCTTACATGCAATTACAAAGGTGCCGGTCATAAACAAAATGGCAGACTCTGCCTGATAGGGCTGCTCCTGCTGATCAAAACGATACCTGTGTTGTAAAAATTAGTTACAGCGTTCCCGAGAAAAAATACTTTTATTCTTGAAGCAGGTGAGGGCTTCAGTGCATCAGTGGGCGGGGCCTAGCTTTCCAGAACTGACCACGCCCCTCGGCACACTGAAACCCTCAGCTGCATAAAAAATAAAAGTATTCTTTTCATGGGAACTCCACAACTGATTCTTACAAGACAGGTATCATTTTAATCAGCAGGATCAATCCTATCATGCAATGTGCCTGGTTCACTAAGGTTGATCCTGCTACAAGTGCTCTTTAAAGGAAGTAACCAATACATAAGCTATTTGCTGACTGATGCCAATGATTTCACACGTAATGTAATCCCTGTGGGGCTTTCCTGACCTTTGCCAGGTGTCTAATGTTAGAACGAGGAAAGTAAATGAACCCCCCACGGAGCTGACATGCACATTCAGCAGAGCCGGGTTTGTATGTTTTTCAGAGGATTCAGCTGGTTTATTTATTTAATGCTTTGCTGACAGGAAGTGCAATTGTGCGTAGGAATATATCTTCCCCACCACACAACCTTAACCTCCCACGTCCTGACATTTCATCTCCATAGTGCCGACCGTAATAACGTGTTTATACCTTTAATAAATGACTCAGGTCCCAGTCTGTGAAAGATGGAGAGGATCTGCGATGTATCATGCTATTATATTAAGATAATATACGGTAAATGGCGGCCTGTGGGTCCGGCTTTTGGACCAGCTCCAGTAACAGCGCAGATCTGCGTGCATGCGGGCGCGCTCGGCCATGTGCTGTATAATAAATGTTCCAGAAAGAAAGCTTTATGTAACGTTCTCATGATGTTCATGGCCCCTCGGGGGTACGGGTTGTATATTGCGCCGCTTATTACATTACCCGGGTCTGTGCTGCTGTGACGGCGGAAACAATATGGAGCTCACAAATGACTTGGCGGGATGTAAAGACTACGTGAAAGCCATTACAGGCTTCTATCTGCTCCATAGTCAATCTGAACAACGGCAGCTTAGCAGCTTGGCAAATGGGCCCTTGGAGTAAAGTGCAGCGAGTTAAACACATCAGGGGCCAATACGCCAAATGCTGATGGCGCTCCACGAGCGGTATTTAACAATGGAAAATGTGGCCCAGAATGCTTGTCGATTGATTTAATGTGGCAAGAAGACCATGCGGGGGCGATCAAAAAGGATGCCGCGCGATTTAAAATGGCTTTCCCTCTTTGCCGCTGTATATTTGCAGAAGATTGCAACCCAAAAATTTGCAGTTTTTATAGTTAAAGGAATTCTCTACTTCTCTGTTAGAAAAAATACTTTGACAAAGAGCTGATCACAGGTTCTTCTGCTGCTGGGACCCTCAGCGATCAGCTGTAATCTGTGCAGGAACCCAGCAGCAAGTGTACCCTTCCCCTGCAACGCCACCACAGGAGAAATAAAGTATTACACATTTTGGGTCCTCCAGGGTTACAAATGTTGCTATGGTCGATAGGTGAGGGCTCTGAATGACATAACTTCACTATGCTGGGGTATTTGAAAATGGGGCAAGTGCCCCTTGATATTGTCCGTACAGTACTAAGGACCCCCCCCCCCCCCCCAAAAAAAAAAAAGAAGAAGAAGAGCAAACGCTTGTTCATTGGGTGATTGCATCTTTCACGTTAGCATAGAAATGCATCTTGGTCAACAGCTCATCACTAGTGTTGATCGCAAATATTCTAATTGCAAATTTTTATCGCGAATGTCCGCACGTCAAGAATTCGCAAAGATTTTGAATATAGTGCTATATATTCGTAATCGCGAATATTCTAGATTTTTTTTTTCCATCAGTAACCTCCCTTCTTGCTTGTGGGCCAATGAGAAGGCTGCAATGTCTTTGTCAGAGCTTAGCAACATCCCTAGCAACCAATAGGAAAGCTGCCTCCCCCTTACTATATAAGAACCTCCCCAGCAGCCATTTTCTGCAGTTTTTTGCAGTTCTGAGAGAGAGAGCAGTGACATTGCTGTGTCATTACATTAGATAGTTAGTTAGTTAGCTCTTATATATATTACAGATAGTGGGAGATAGTCAGTGTAGCGGTTCCAGTGCAGGGTGTTAGGTAGTGTGATAGGGATTACTGTTTCTCGGCTGTCCATACATACAAGCTACAGACATAGTGCTGTGATGTCACAACAATACTTAGTGCACCAATCAGTAATATCTACTCAGACCTGATAAAATGTGAAGTTGCATGTATTGCGCAAAAAATATGCACATCATTAGTGCCGATTTTCGCAATCGCGAAAATAATGACGAGATCACGAATTCTAGAATTTGCGAATTTATTGCAAATATTATGCGAAAAGTTCGCTAAATATCGCAAAAATGAATATTGCCTATGCCGCTCATCACCCTTGCAAACAATTTACAATCTGAAGGGGGATGAATGATCGCACTAACGATCAGTCGTCCCCCTTCCAGGATGTGTTGGCTGATATAAAGGTCCTTTAACTGAGTGCCAGTTGGCTTGTTATATCATCTGTTGCCGCTCGTTTAAGGCCTGAGTAAAAGCACCTAAAGCCAGGGGCGTAGCTAAAGGCACATGGGCCCTGGTGCAAGAGTTCTGCTTGGGCCCCCCCTTCCCTCGGTGCTTTGTGGCCAGGGGCAGGGAGGCACATGGCTTTTGTGCCGCCTAAAGCAAAAATTGAAACGGCACCCCCCGCAATGTCAAATTCTTGACCTAACCCCTTCCCTCCAGCCAGAGATGTCACTTGACCAGCATGCACCTCCTGTGGCACAAGGGTCTTTGGGCCCCCCCCAGGCTCCTGGGCCCCCTCTGCACCCCCTATAGCTAAGCCTCATGTAATTAGGCTCACGCAGAAGAGACCGCTCAGTGACATCTGCATAACAGGAAGGTGCACCATAACTACGTGTTACCAGGTGAGCGGACGCGCAGGATTTGTGCCAGGGCTGGCGGCATCTCCGACTACATAAATCGTACAATGACCATCTATCAGTGCTCCCCACAGTCTCCATCTTTAAACAAGTGGAAGAGATCAGAGTGTACGCTGCATTTATCACAAACTTCCAGCTTTTGCCCAGATACTGTGGCACTCGTGCGGCCTAATGGGAAGTTAACAGGTTGTGCGCTGGAATCCGCTAAAGTCAATCCTCCCCGCACACGGTCTGAACGAGTACAGGGAATGTGTCTCAATTTTTAAAAGGGCACAAGACCTGTCTATCTCCCTTTGCTGTGCAAACTACTGCACCCTGTTATCTGCCATTTTTGGCTTGGGAAAGGCTGAACTTAGAAGAAGGAGTTCATGATTTCAAGGATAAACCCATTCTGTCATAAAACATAAGGAAAAACGTAAATGCCGCTTGCAAACCCGGAATAACGGAACATTGTGCTTGGCCGGGGCTGAGAATAAGAGGGCATTGTGATCGCCGCTTCAGATAATTCTCATAAACCTCAAGGACATGTGCTATCATGATGTGGGGAGAGCACACTGCGGAGATATCACAGGGACTATGGCTCCTGGACTTTAGGGCCTTTTCTGCAACCTCTACACCCCCATGCAGTTAAAGGGGTTTTAAATCTTGATGGCCTATCCTCAGGCTTAGGTATCTGATCTGTGGGCATGCAGGTGAACACTGCGGCCTCTTGCCCTGTGATGTCTCATTTATGGTTCATATGGTCTTTGTGCAATTCAGTTCTATTCAAGTGAATGGGACTGAGCTGCAATGCCTACACAATGGATGGCGCTGTGCCTGGTGTGGTATGAAGAAGCCGCAGCCCCTTCAAACATTTGTACATTTGATTTGGTGCCAGGAGTTGGACGGATTTTGATGCATTCTCACCACGGATTTCCCCCATCACTTTGAATTTAAAGGGGTTCTCCGAAATCTCGTATATTGATGACCTAGGTCATCAATAATATCAGATCGGCGGGGGTCCTGCTGGTCAGCTGTATGAGGAGATGGCGCGAGCAGTGTGCTGTCTATGGCAGAGCACGTGCCGTCTTCTTGTGCAGCTGATCGGAGGGGGTGCCAGGTGTCGGACCCCAACCGATCTGATATTGATGACCTATCCTGAGGATAGATCATCACTATAGGAAAGCGCGGAGAACCCCTTTAAGTGAAATCTCTGCCATGCTCGTTTTTCCATGTGGAAGAGAGTTGTCAAATTCAGTACAAATACAATTATTTTCTGTGATTTTCTGGACCATTTTGTGACGCAGAATTTAGTTTTGTGCAGCATTATAATCCACGTAGTGCAGGCATCTCAAACTGCGGCCCTCCAGCTGTTGCAAAACTACAACTCCTACAATGCCCTGCTGTAGGCTGATACCTGTAGGCTGTCCGGGCATGCTGGGAGTTGTAGTTTTGCAACAGCTGGAGGGCCGCAGTTTGAGATCCCTGACGTAGTGTTTACAAAAGTATCCCATGTTGACAAAACACTTTTTGATACAAAATGTCCTGTTTATAAACATCCCCTATGCAAGTGGTAGGCATGGCAGGTAGGGGGCGCCCCATCAGGACCTGAGGAGTCATCATAACATGATGCAGGCAAATAAACAGAGATTAGTCCTGCAAACCAGGACGGTGCGGGAGCCTAGGAGATGTTACAGATTAACAGGATTAGCTGCTGTCCTGAACTCTCTGCAGTAAAACAAAGACATCATTTTACATTAGCAGGGAACGCTCCAACCACAGGGGCGAATGTTACTGTTTTGGGAGCCAGGGGTCTGAAAATAATATGTCTGGGGTCAGCAAATCTGCCTTGATGCGCAAAGGCACGTAGACGAGGGATTCATCAATGCCTAACTTGCCATTCAGACTCTGGGAAAGTTGGGTGAGAAGCAGGAAAATAAACAGGGGGTCTCATAGCAAAACTCATCCCCAAAAAGAGCAGGGGGTGCAAAGAAGAAACATGCTATTGCAACCTGGATATATAGTGTGTGCATGAGTGTACAGCTACCATTAGGAGCATACCAGATCCTTGGCCACCAGACAAAAGACCAGAAATGTCTGCCTACTACTTACTTCCAAGATTTATAAAAATGATATGGATATTTTAACACAGAGCTCAAAATCTCTAAGATGAAATAATTCTGACTTCCTGCAGCTACCACTAGGTGGAGCTCACGATATACAGATTGATTCAACTGCTATTGAACTCATTCATGCAGGGAGCTCCCCCTGGTGGTGGATGCAGGTAGGCATAGTCTATGATTTCTGTAAGCAGCAGGAGCTGTTCGTGTCCTCGCTCTCTCTCACAATGGGCCCTATTGCAACCCACGCCCTTGCCTCTATGGGGGCCATATTGGTTGTCACCCCATTGCATGAATTAACATGATTTTCAACGCCATAATATTCTCAATGTAATTCAGAGAGCCTGCGAATGAGCTAACTAGGATTGATTTCATGTTACATGGGGGGGGGGGGGGGTGTTATTCAGGTCACCGTATGGTCTGATTGCTCAGCTTGTTCATGTCTTTCCTCGTTCTCCTCCATGAAGAGCTGATAAATGACCTCTACAACGAGCTGATGCTGAAACTGACAACAAAGAGGCAAGCGCTAGGTGTAAATGTAGAGCAAACACACTGCCAGCTGCCGCTAACTGGGGCGCCCGTCATGGGGCTGACTGTATAACACATCCAGAGGAGAGGGCAGGGGGGCATCGTCAGGTATTGTCCAGGGACACACAGCGGAGTCAATGTAAGGACGTTTTCATGTATGTTACAAAGAACCAATCTAAAAAAACATTAAGCCTTAAATAACAGGAATAAAAATGTATAAAAAATGTATATTAAATATATCAGAGCATTGAATATCCATTCATTGTCTTTAGGCCTGTTGACGCCCCTGCTCTGTCATCCTGGCACGTGGCAGCAAGTGAGTGAGGACTGTGGCCAAATATTGGCTTATTGGTTTTGCCATTTCTGCTGCATTTTTGTATTGGCTTTAGGCCTAGTTCACACGAACGTATGGCTTTTATAGTTTTTTGCGGTCAGTTTTTCACGGATCCGTTGTTGAGTTACGTTGTGTTTCCGTTTCCTTTCCGTTTTTCCGTATGCCATGTACAGTATACAGTAATTACATAGAAAAAATTGGGCTGGGCATAACATTTTCAATAGATGGTTCAGAAAAAACGGAACGGATATGGAAGACATACGGATGCATTTCCGTATGTGTTCAGTTTTTTTTTGCAGACCCATTGACTTGAATGGAGCCACGGAACGTGATTTGCGGGCAATAATAGGACATGTTCGATCTTTCAACGGAACGGAAAAACGGAAATACGGAAACGGAATGCATACGGAGTACATTCCGTTTTTTTGCGGAATTATTGAAATGAATGGTTCCGTATACGAAACATAAAAAAACAGCCCGTACACTCGCAAAAAAAACGTTCGTGTGAACTAGGCCTTAGACTGATCCTTTTTTATCTGGGAGGGTTGTCGTCACCCATTTCCCTCTTTAGCACCCTGAAAAACCCTGCACCCGAGGGAAACGCGTCGGGACAGCGTAGGTTGTTTGTAAGGCACACACAAGGATAGGTTCCAGTTCTGTCTTTCTTTATCTTTTATTATCTTATCCTGACCGTACGCCTGTTTTTGATTGATCTACTCCACATGTAGCGGGAGCAAGGAAGTGATGTCATTGCGCATCCTGTGCCGAGCACAAGAACGCAGGGACTGGGGAATGATCATCATTCCGCGGCCTCAGAGCTCCGTTATGTAGACCTGCAGGAGCGATGAGAGAGCCAGCAGGTAAATGATGAAGCAGGGAGACTTCACCGTTGCGCTCAACTGTCTCTGCATCCTGAACTTAACAGTCAAGAAAGCGATATACTGCAGCCTTCCCGGGACAGAAATCAGATATGGTTGGGAGGTATGTGGTAGGTACTTAGCCCCTGCTGGGGGTGGGCACTGAGCAAGGCTTGCTGCAGCAGCAAGTGAACTAAAAGAGAATCTTTTCTAGCCATCAGGAAGCAGGTGACAGTGTATATAATATCTACTACAAATTTAACTAAAGATTTTCCCTCCTACATGTACATAGGAAAAAATGTTGCGGTAGTGCCAGAAGTTGCGCACATTTCCCTCCCGGGGGTGCACAGGAAACCAAGATCGTGCACACCAGGCCAAGCATGTGGAGCGGAGGTGACTAAGGTTGCTGCAACAAGAAGATGGACGCATGTCGCTGCAGTGACCCACAGAGCATATAAGGCAGGGATCTCAAACTGCGGCCCTCCAGCTGTTGCAAAACTACAACTCCCAGTATGCCCGGACAGCCTACAGAAGGCATGTCCAAAGTGCGGCCCTCCAGCTGTTGCAAAACTACAACTCCCAGCATGCCTGGATAGCTTACGGCTATTAGGGCATGCTGGGAGTTGTAGTTTTGCAACAGCTGGAGGGCCGCACTTTGGACATGCCTAGCCTACAGGTATCAGCCTACAGCAGGGCATTGTGGGAATTGTAGTTTTGCAACAGCTGGAGGGCCGCAGTTTGAGATGGCTGATATAAGGTAAAACGTCTATTTCCCCTGCAGATCTGTGATAGAGGTGGCAATGCAGCTCGTGATGTGGAGCACTGCTGGAGGGCGTGTGTGGGATGATGTACCACCGACGATGAGATGACCCTGCAAATGAGACACCCGTCGATGACGGCCAGCGGCGACGAGCTGACACGGATCATGGGAGGAGATGGAGTCTCTCTCCCAACCAAAGCGCCAGGTGAGAAGAGGTAGGTCCCGGGAAAGAAGAAGCATTGAGGTTAGTGCTGCCAGGCTATAAACAGGAGCCAACACCTGGTCTGTGCGTCAGCTCCTCAGGCAAGTGTGAGAAGCTGCAAGAGGAAAAGGAGAGACCTGGAGGCCAGAACATCGCTCCTGGATCAGATAGGTCCCGCTTGGGATTTATGGACTGTATATAGTTGCAGAGACTGTATGTACATAGAAGGACTACAAGTGATGCGCCTTTAAGAGACTGTAACCAAAAAGAGTCTAGTACCCTCATACTGAGCGACGTAACCAGCAAGCCTATGTACCCGAAATACAACATTGAGAAAAGTACCGCGCCCTCCAGTGGAGTGAATATATGTATATATTGTACAGTAAAGTCTGTGTGCCTCTGCCCGCCTTATATTTTACCATCTGAACAACTTGCAAGAGGGGTGTGCCCTCCTCGAGGCACACCCCTGTATCAGACAGAATCCGGACGCTCTGGGTGATACAGGCGGCGCCTCCATGCTTATGAAGGATTGCTGGGATATTCTGATAGCGATTTCATGCATTAAGAAGTTTATTGAATTAATCCCATTACATCTCGTGCACGCACAATCAGCGCTGATCTTTTCCGGGCCGCGTTCACAAGCGCTATTCAGACAATTTAATTAATTGCTCCGGTTGCTGAATTAATTTTTTTTCTTTTTTTTCCGCCCCGTTCCTCAGCCCTGGGTTTAGAAAATTAACATATTTTTGTACTGCAGTCTAATTACACGGCCCAAGTTTCCATGGAAACGGGGATAAGGAGGGAAGTTTTAATATGTAATCTATTGAGATCCTGTTGGAAAAGAATCTATCTCGGATAAAGAAGAAGAACCTGCGTCTGCATTACGGATGCCGGGGACGGGAAAACAAATGGTATTCAGTCCAAGCAATGTGCAATGTGTTGTTGCACAACTACAACTCCCAGCATGCAAAGACTGCCTACAGCTTTCAGCCTACAGCAGGGCATGGTGGGAGCTGTAGTTTTGCAACCGCTGGAGGGCCGCAGTTTGCCTATCACTGACCTATCCTGAGGATAGCTCTTCAGTATTAAAGTCTTGGAAAGCCCTTTTAAACTAGTATCCCAGCTCATAAGATTCTGCATGGAATCCATCTCCCATTGTGGGAGGCCATGTTGTCATTCCTGTTGCTGCGGTTTATGGCCACGACTGCACAATACAGGGCATAATTCGCGCGGCTGCATTTTTTTATGAACTTTTCAGTTTCCCTATAATTCCGAGTTCCTTTGGTAAAATACCTTCCTTTGAATAGCGGCCATAACTGGAATTCTATGAAGATCAGGTTGCGTCGCTGTGTGCCGGCTCCTGAGCGAGGAGATGACAGCGTCTTTATCTCTGAGCACCAGCTGCTAAATACCCTCCTGTATGTGCAGGACGCCGAGCATCCTCCTGTCCATGAGACACCATGCAGCAAGCACATCTTGTATTATGTATGAAAATATGTTGACAACTCTTGAGCCAGCCTGGACCCGGATCCATCCAGGACAAGGCCAGAGAAGAAAAATTACAGAAGCAGGCCAGATGTAATAGAGAGGTGTAGAGAAAGTACAGTAGAGATAACTTGTCTGCAAATTATTCTATAGCATATGTGTTCAGGAGCTGCCTCTGTGCCTGAGCATACTTACTAACAGTTTGACCCACTGAGAGAAATATACACAACCCAAGGTGGATTCTGGGGTTGTAAGTATAGCATCCTGTTAAAAAAAGGAGCAGAGTTTTTTCCTGCTGTTCCAGAGAACCACCCTGCTGGTTGCATCGTACTGCCTAAAGTGTACATCCCATGCCTGGATAGTTATGTGTACAAGTTAGCTAGTGAAGTGAAGAGTAAGGAAAATCACCTTGAAGAGACACCTTTTTGGCCTGTGCAGCTGAGACACCTGTAACAGCTGTGAAAAGAGCATTTGGCGTATAAACTGGGGGTCCATTGCATGTTAAGAACTGTACTGATCTGTTTGACTTGAATGCTTCAGTAATGTTCTGCTGCACAACTGCCTCATCATTGCTTCCTGCACCGCTACACTGCAAAGTGTTGGCCTCACGACCCTGCCTTGCACCTCAACCGTCATCAGGCAGGAGAAACAGGTGCAACCTTCCTATCACTGCACGCCAGCCCAGGGAGTATCAGAACTGTGAGCACCACAACTACTAGCGCCATGCGGCCACCCTCGCCCTAGCGACCTGGTCACTGCACATTGAACAATCTCTTTTAGTTAGGTGTTATGCTGGAGGTCTGCGCCTGTTGCCCACGTGTGTCCTCCTGTTTTCTCCCAGCCGGCCACTGGAGCAATACAGCTCTGTCCATTACACGTAGGGTGAGGCCTGCTGCTCGCTTGCTCACCTGTAGGGGACATGCACGGGTCTAGACTACATTCATACAAACGTGAAGAATGCCTGTGTGACAGACGATTTTGTAAGTCAATGGGGCAAATAAAATGGCTAGTGAATAGTGTCCGTCCAAAAAAATAGGACGTCCAATTTTTGTTTGCACTGCCAGATGGACCCCACTAAAATCAAGAGGCCTATTTTTAAAAGCCATTTAGACAGGAGTGCCCCGCCTAATGGCCAATAAAAACTGGTACACTCAGAAAAAAGGGTCTTTCAAGGGTTAAAAAATAATAATAAAAAAATCCTCATCCACTTACACGACATGGATCATGCACTCTGCAGTGGACCTGTGCTCCCAGTGTTGTGACCATGCCGGGAACCTCAGTGGTCCATTGGAAATAAGGCCATAAAATATGTATGGGGGGGGGGGGCACAAATGGGGCCAATATATATGTATAGGGCCACAACTGAGGGCAATATCTATACTGGAGCACAACTTGGGGTTTTAACTTAAAAATCCAATGAAATGTATCAATTTTTAATGGCCGTTAAAAATAGATGCTAAATAGTCAGACGGCCAGAAAATGGATGTACCAATGGTTGAAAAATGGCCATGAAAATCTGATGCTGTGTCCGTTTTTAAAATACTTTTTTTTCAATGTTGTGTGCGTGTAGCCTTAAAAGGCTAGTGCCCATACACCTCTGTCTTCCCTAGCTGGTCACCTTAGGCTATTTAAGGTACCTCCCCATGTGGGAGGGTGCCAAAGCAACAGGTTTTAGTTGTCCAGTGTCCTGCTTAGGTGCGCCATCGTCTTGTTTTGCCTGTCAGTGTACTGACCTCTGCTTGTTTCTGGATTTGACCCTTCGCTGCCTGACCTGACCTCTGCCTGTACCTCATACCAAGCCTGACCTGCCTGCCCTGATGCTCAGACTGACTTTTGATTGCACTAACTCTGCCTGCCCTGACCTTGGCCTGTGCCGTACTACAGGTTGGCCCCTACCCCGATGCTTTGCTCCAGTGTCTCTTGACACTCATGGATTAGCCACCCTTTGAACTGAGACCCCTCCAGGAGGTAGAAGCCTGGTGCTTCCTCTGCAGCAGAGTCCAGATCCTTGCATAATGGTGAAAGGGTGAAGACCAGGGGGCTGCCGGGATGACTCCCTTAGAAATTGCCCCAAGTCAAATCAGTTTAGTAGGTAAAAGTGGATCTACATCTGCTTCCATAACAGAAGCTTCCCAAAAATAGGCTTGTCATAAGTGCTCTGCTGCTGAGACCCCCAGCAATCAGCTGTAATTTGCAATTCAGTTTCCCTGCAGTGCCACCTCAGGGCAAGAGCAGCATTGCAGGGTGCCCATTGAAATGAATAAGATATGGACGTACCAGGTCCTCCAGAGCATGATATGCTCTTTGTAGCTGCTCCCTACTCTGGCTAGTGATGAAGATTATAAATAATGCCCCCCAAATTAATGATATGACGTCTACCTGGATGATAGCTACATCACGTAACGTCACCGCAGAGTTCGAGCCTGTGAGGGAGCATTTCCGTAAAGCTGCTATCACTACATTTAGCGGCATGAAAGTTATTTATTCTGCAATTACAGGATGAGAATATCGGTCTCGCAGTTCAGACGGGATTCCTGCATTGCGGATGATGAAATACCCGACTTACCTTGAAACCCTGACAAAGGGAAACAGCGGCAAATAATCTCCGTAATTATCATGTAGGAAACGTTAGGTCGGCTTTTTGCTGAGATGGAATTTCTAAATAACTACGTGAAGGAGTAAAGATGGAGACAAATTGCACCTTAGTAACAAGTCCACCTACACAAGTGACCGCAAAGAGCCTCAGTCCTGCCATCACCTTCCTGCAAACTCTCAATAAACAAGCTTTATTGACCCAGCATGTACATCGGCGCACACTTCACGGGGTGACGGGGGTAGGTATTTATTTACCCTATTAATTTGGGAAGCCCAGATGAGTCGACTCGTCACCATTGTGAAGTTGGCATGTAAATAACTCCTGCAAGCGACATACAGTATAGATCAAAGAGAAAAAAACTGCACAGAGCTCTATTATGGCAACCATGGTTAGGAAACCCTAATGTGTGCCACCACCAGGTCGCCTGACACTTGGGGCTTGGAACCACCATCATTTTGTTAAAGAAAAGAGTCAAAAAGACTTTAAAGAGCACCTGTCGAATTAAACCAGACATACTGCCCGTTAGGAATGATTCTGCTGAATAAAATGATACCTGAATGGCGAAAATCCGTTGCACCATTCCAGAGAAAACAGAGTTTAATTCCATATGCAAATTAGGGAGGTAGTCCAGTGCAGTGATTTCCTGCATTTGCCCCTCCCCTTCTCCGTTCCTCGGTGATCTCAATATCTAAGTTACATAAGGATTTAACTCTGTTTTCTCCGGAACACAACAACAGATTTTTGCAATTCAGGTATCATTTTGATCAGCAGGATCAATCCTAACAGGCAGCATGCCTGGTTTAATAGGTTTGATCCTGCTGATAGGTGTCTTTTAAAAGAACAACTAAGTGTTACTCACATCCACCAGTGCCATTCCATCACTAGTCTGCTCTTCACATCCTGGTCATTCCTCGGAAATGCCAGGAAGCAACCGCACAGCCAATCACTAGGTGATGCCATGATTAGTGACTTAATGGTGTAAAATAGGTCAATACGTCACCGATCCCCCACAACTCCCATTCCAATGCTTTCCAGTTTACTGCCCATCTCTACTGCCTTCTTTCTCACCACACAGGAACTGTCTGCTCAGCCAATCACTGGCTGAGGGAGGTCACCTCTGTGATCTGTGATTGGCTGAGTGGTCATTTCCTCAGTGTTGGGAGGGACCAGGAAGTAAAGACCAGTGGGGGTCCGGGAAACATTGGAACAAGAGCGGTAAGGTGAGTACTGAATTATTATTTTACTCCATTCTGAGCCTTTTTGTCAAATATCTTGTCCGGACAACCCCTTTAAGCTCGGTACGCAGCAGAATGATAAATGCTGCTCTTGCAGACATCAGGCTAATTCTGTCATTTGAGATCAGTACAAGGAATGTGATGTTAGGACTAAAGGGGTTTTCCGAGATTTTTATACTGATGACCACTTGGAACCGAACACGAGTTCGGGAAATGTTTTTTTTTTACTGTATAAATCAATTTCTGAAGTTATTATGCAAAGTCTCGCGAGACTTCGCAAAGTAATAACTTTGGCTCATCGGAGCCAATGCATTCTAATACTGTACGGAGCGCTCGCTGCAATATCAAGCACGGCCACTATACAATGTAAGGCGCTGTGCTTGATGAGCACAAAGAAGGCGGCGGTGCCTTTTCAAACAGTTGATCGGCGGTGGTCCCGGGTGTTGGATCCCCACCGATCAGATACTGATGACCTATCCAGAGGATAGCTCATCAGTATTAAAATCTCGGAAAACCCTTTCAATGTCCACAAGGTTGGTTACTTCTCCTTCGCCTTTGGAGGTGTGAACTTCTATGAGGAGTGGGGCCACCATGAAGGCCTCCAGTGGAGAATGGCATAGGAAATGGTAACCAAATGTGGCCCATGTAGACTCTAGGAGAGGGTACTGTGTAGGTCTAACTTTTCTATTGTTTAAATTGTAGCACAGACCGTACCGCGTCATGTGACGTTGCACAGTACTCGCGGCATACTTGCGGCAGCAGGGGCTGCGTACACAAGCAGACACATCATGTATCCTTGTATACTAAATGTGCGGCCTGCGCCTCTGTAGGCACAGAGCCGCTCCCGGACCAGCAGTGAATAATGACTTCGGCCGCCCGTGCTGACGCGTCTGCTTTTATTAATGACTTGCTAAATGCGTTTCTCGTAGATTCTCAATATCAATGCAGGAGACCGGGGTGCATCACTAGAAGTAAGGGCAGGAGCGTAGCTATAGGGGTAGCAGTCGCTATCAGGTCCAGGAGCCTGCGGGGCCCAAAGACCCTTGTGCCACATAAGAAAACACCAGTATTATAGAAAGTGCATGCTGGTCAAGTTACACCTCTGGCTGGAGGGAAGGGGTTAGGTCAAGAATTTAGCATGGGGCGGGGGGGGGGGGCATTTCCATTGCTGCCTCAGCCAGCACGAAGGCTATGTGCACCCCTGCCCCTGGCCACAGGGGGGCCCAAGCTGAACTCTTGCACCAGGGCATATGAGCCTTTAGCTATGCCCCTGAGTAAGAGGGTCCCATTACAAAAACAGGAATGGGCCATGGAGCAATGGAAGAAGGCAGCGCTATCTGATGAATCCCATTACGTCGTGTAGACGGCCGGTTGGGTGTGGGTCACTTACCTGGGGAAGAGATGGCATCCGGATGCAAGTAAATAAGTAATGCTGGCGGAGGCAGTGGGCATCATGTGGATTTGACACCATCTACCTAAACATTGTACAGATAAGTACCCACTCCCCTTCGTGGCAATGGTGACCCCTACTGGCAGTTTCATCAGGATGAGGGCTTATGCAAACGAACGTGTGTCGCCCGTTCCGTGAATTGGGGATGCAAATTGCGGTCCGAAATGCACGGGCACCGTCCGTGTGGCTGGTGCAGACGGATGCAGACCCATTCAACTTGAATGGTTCCGTGATATGTCTGCACCGAAGAAGTTCTATTTTTTTGTGGTGTGGAGGCACGGACAGAAAACCGTTCCGGACAGGCTTCTGTGCCTCCGTTTCAAGTGAATGGATCCGCATCCGCGATGTGGTGCACGAACGGCCGGTGTCCTTATATTGCAGATCGGCTGTTTGTGGGTCCCAATACGGGCACCGGCCAACAGCGGTCATGTGCATGAGCCACACTGAAAAAACTGTTAAGGAAAATGACTAAGAGATCTCCAAATTCTGAGATCTCCTTCTGATCGTCATCTGTGGGATCCATGGAGGCCGCACCGAGAAACTTACAGGATCTGCTGCTACCGTCTTGCACCAGATCCCACAGGAGTCCAGGCCTGAGCCCTTTTAGCAGCACCAGGTGGAGCTGCCCAATATTAGGCGGTTCACGTCCAGTTGTGCTATCTTCGTTGCGACATTATGATATATACGGTAGATAACAGACGGTATAAACTAAGAGCGCGGCCAGTATAACATTTCTAGAATTCCTATGAGCCTCCCACCCCACCCCCCAGCATACTGGTTCTCCCCAGTCTCATTATCTACCGTACATCCATGGTGACGCCTCCCAGGCAGCGGTATCCGCTCGTCTATCTGTGATCGCCCTTGTTCACAATGTAGCTGATCAATACAATATATGTGAACTGAACTTTAATTGACGCAGCTGGGGATCATCCAACCAAGAGCGTACAATTTCACGGTGAGAGACCACAAACGATTGAATTGGGGCCGCCACTGACTTCAAGGCGGAGATCAGACCCCTTTGGTACTGCTCGGAGATTGCTGTGTCACACAACATTTAAATCAATGGCAGCGAGAGAAATCTCTGAGCAGTGCCAAAGGGGGTTGGGTCATTTAGAACCCAAGAAATCAGTCACGGCGCCTGATCGCAGACTGGGGTCTAGCCATCGGGGACCTGTCGGAAGGGTATTTTCACTAGACTTCCCCTTTAAGCAAGTTTTACAATGTTGTGCTTCTATAATCAGATAAACAGCAAAGTACATTGTCAATACTGAAAATGGCTCGTCGATACCACGGTCATTTTCCCGTTTTAAGCAAAATTGTAGCAATTTCCGCCAAAAGGGAGCTGAACCGTACGTGATGCTTCAGAAATCAATGGCGTGAAAGACAGCCGCGATTTTTACAGTACAAACCAGATCCTTCTAGGGACCTGGGCAGATCCGCAAAACACGGATACCGGCCGCCGCTACCATAGAAAATGCTAGTTCTTGGACAAGAATAGGACATGCTCTATCTTTTTTGTGGGGCCACGGAACTACAGATGCGGACGGTGTGCTGTCCGCATCTTTTGCAGCCCCATTGAAATGAATGGGTCTGAATGAGGCCTTACAGTGTATTTCCATCTGAGAAAGATACTGGAAGACTGCTGACACTCCATGTCTATCTGATAACAAAACTGTGCCTTTTTTTTCCATCTACTTAGGTCAACATTTTGCGCAGATCCATTTCTTGATACATCTTTATAGCTCCAAATCCAAAAATGAATAATAAATATAGAGTGAAATGATAAAAGTCTGCCTGCAGCCACCACTAGGGGGAGCTCAGGAGCTTACTGCATTCTTTTGTATTATTGATTGTATGCAGCAAGCCCCTGAGCTCCCTCTAGTGGTGGCTGCAGGCAGACAGAATCTTATCATTTGACTCTGGAGTTATTATGAATGTGATAAAGATATATTAGGAAATTACTAAATGACAGTGTGGACCTGCACTTTAAAAGCGTATTTAGCATGCATTTTTTACAGTATGGTATCAGCAATACTTTCTGTACCCAACTCCACCTGGATATATCCACATTTAGTTACTTCGTAAATATCAGAACACAATATCATCTGCAGCCCTCACCCCCTCCCAAATTCCCACACTTTCACAGGGTACTGCACAAGTAGCAATCCCATAATGCTTTGCTATCAGAACCCCTGCCTTTTGCAGCTGACTGCAAGTCACATCCTCATGAACTGACAACATGGCTTACCTTTACAAATGCAATAATTTAAAGAGGAGCCGTCCCCGCTCCTGACATGTCTGTTTTAGTAACCACTTGCATTCTTCATGTAATAACAGTTCTAGAGCATCTAGTCTTATGGCTCTATGATATGCCATTCCTCTATTATTCCTGCTAGAAGTTATGAATGAATTGCCAGCAGTTCACAATGAAGGTCCAGATGGATGTTACCAGTTTGGGGGGGGGGGGGGTGGGGTGTTGCTACACAGTCTGACACAGTACTGATTGGATAATCTCAGACTGTGCAGGGACCTTTATCGCAAACTACTGCACGTTTTGTACATTTTTGGACCTACTTAATAAAAGAAACCATTGAAAGATATGCTGGCATCACATGTCTTTTCTGGAACTATCCTCAGGATAGGTCACCAAGATCTGACACCTGTCGCCCCCATGATCAACTGTTTTCATCAGGCGCTGGCACGGGAAACAAAACAGTGAATGCAGCTGGAGCTGAGTTGCAGTACCGTGCACTGCCACCGCACGGTGGAGGGAGCTTCCTTGTTTCTGGCTCCGTCCACTGTGTTGCGCCAGGCAGCTGATCCACGGATTTGCCGGCTGTCAGACTCCCACCAATCGGATATTGATGACCTATTGATTGATTGATGCACGGTCCTCAGCAACCACTTTGCATTTATTAAAACCAGAGCACATCAGAAGCCGCCATTGCAGATGCCGGGATCCTCTGATGGCCTCCTCCCGCGCTGCACGTCACATTTATTTCACGATAAGCAGCACTTAATGAACGGTTTCAGGAATACGTCTCCTAAGTGTTTCCATATTTGGAGAGAAAGCAGCTGTTTCTGAACAGCGGCGCGATAGACGGTGCACGACACCACAAGTGTCAGAGATCAGGAGTCTAAATACTAAGAGGATAAGGTGAATTTATCTATCCTACTTAAATCTCAATTTCCCGACCAGCTGTGCCCGCCGCACATTGCCCAGCACCGCCGCTGAGGTCAGGGAGTGTGGCACTGCTTCCAGGCGTGGTCGTTTAGTCACGAAATCAGCCACAATTGCTATATCGAGGCACTGGTCTGATTGGAGGCAATCATGATTGGGGCTGAGCAGCTATGGAGATCCGAACTTAAAGGGGTAGTCCGTCATATAATCGTATGGTATCAGGAGGATATGCTATAACACGGTGATCACCCGATGCCCGATCTCTAGACCCTTTGCTTTGTCCCTTAATGATAAACTAACAACGAACCGCGCGGACCTCCAGCGATCAGTTGTGATCTGTGGGTGTTTAGTTTCCCTGCAGTGCCTCCACTGGCGAAACTAAGAATTACAGGTCTTTCACCCTATAAGGCCTCATGCACACGGCCGTTGTTTTGGTCCGTTTTGGCGGCTCGGATGCGGACCCATTCACTTCAATGGGGCCGCAAAAGATACGGACAGCTGTCCGCATCCGTTGCTCTGTTCTGTGGTTCCGCAAAAAAAAAATATAACATGTCCTATTCTTGTCCGACAAGAATAGGCGTTTATATTAAAGGCTGTCCGTGCCGTTCCGCAAATTGCGGAACGCGCACAGACGCCATCCGTGTTTCGCGGATCCGCGATTTGCGGACCGCAAAACACACCACGGTCGCGTGCATGAGGCCTAAATCTACACTTTGCTTTATTGTTTTCATACCTATTTTGAGTAATTTCATGTTTGTTTGTTTGTTTTTTTCTCCATCCATATGCAAGGTGTCTTTCAAAAATCCAGCTGGTCGCCCCTGGAAACAGACAGCAGCTTAGCTCCACCCCTCTGTCAGACATGTGACCTCTCAGACTTCACAACTGATGTGTAACCCGAGCTCCCACAATGCTGTGGAATTCAAGGGTGCTCTGAATTTAGCTTTAGACGTGACTGGAGAGGGAAACGGGATCCTGGATCGGGATTTACAAGCTTACTCCTCAACATTATCTGTGAAGTTTTGCTCTAAAATGTTGTAAATTCTTGATTCGCCGCAACAAGTTTCTGGTTCCTTGGGAAAGCTGGGTGACTACCAATATCTCCATCAATACGGCACCCAGCTTTCCAAAGCTCCTGAATAAAACAAATCATCTGTAACCAACTGAAATGTCAGCTGAAAGGTAGCAGAGTTGTTATCTCGACTTGCCCCCATGACCACAAGTCTCAGGGTTCAGAATGAAACACTACAGGGACCAATCACAGTCCCGGCTGCCATTTTTAGCAGTGATCTGATTGGCTACTACACATTTTCAAGAGACGGCCCCTCCCCAATGACTCCTACAGCTTAAAGTGCACCAGTCATCATGTGCAAGGTTAACTAACTCCGCCCACGCAGATTCTGATTGGAGGAGAGGTGGAGTCAGGCAGGACTCTCCTCACCATGCAGGAAGTGTGGAAGCTGCCTACAGCCCCCCTAGTGGCTCCTATTTAAAATGCAGGTGCCCTTTAACATTGCACAATGCATCGCTGATCACCTCCTCCACCCAAGATGTTTCCGCCAGTTTAATAAGAGGTCTTATGACTTACTAGATAAGATGCACCGCACTGACGCCCCATGGCGAATTTAACCCTATAGTGGACAGACAAGTCACATGTAATAAAATAACAGACATCGGTAACATCTACTCCTTGATGGCGTACCATATGGGGAGGAATTTAAAGGGGAACCCCATCTCATCTAAATTTCTATACATTTGGAAGATTTCTCCTTTATTGTTCCTTATTGGAAATTTCTGTTTGTCCTACACATTAATGTTGGAAATGACACCTACCCCACAGTCACTGATGCTACAAGCCTTGGCGGACATCTTGGCAACTAAATAAGTTCTACAGCATCCATTTTTGGCATCCATATTTCATCCCAGAATGGGAAGGGGGTGGAGGGGTTGGAAACCATTGGGACCCTCTCCAGACCCTTGAAATGATTACAGCTCTAGAAGCCCATTTATCTTTTTGTCCTCAAACATGGCGGACCCTTCTTCCCAACCTCCACCAATGATATCCTGTCAATTTGCCATCTATTTTTACAGCGGGTAAACCCCGCAATTCTGTACTGCTGAACTGGGTAAAAAAGACCAAACCAAACCAATGTGATTGGTCCTATAATCATGAGTGCAACCAACATCCATATAGAAGATAAAGGCGTACATAGATAAGGGGGCCACGTATTCCTTTTCCGTGCCTCCTCTAGCTATTGCTGCCTTTAAGGTAGGTACACTTTTACACATTAACATGAATGAGAGCTCAATGCCAGGCAGCCCCCCATTATACAGGAAGCATATCGTGCTGGTGGCGGTGGATACGCTTTCATTTCCCATGCATTCTCCATATCCTGTAATAGACATCATTTTTTTACGCTTCTACACTGATAGGCGTAATACCCTGCGAGATTTAAAGGGACGCTAAACCTTAAAGGGACACTCATACTATATTACTAGAATATGAGGGATCAATGTGGTCACCCCTGACAATCTCTAGAGTGACTGTACCTCCTATGGGTTCCTTCCTATGGCTGCACAGTCAGCTTATGACTGCAATGGCCTCCGATGGGAGACAACCTGGCCACCGCTACCCCCACCGTTCAGAAGTGGGTGGCGTATCCGGTAAACGTCTTTCCTGAAACAACATGCCCACCTTACCCACTTGCCAAGCCAGTGAATGAAATCTATTGCTCTCTCTTATCAACCATTTCAGGCTAACAGACCCCCATGATTATTACTATGTCACCCAGCTCCAATGCTGAGATACATTTACATACACAGCTGTGACCTGTACACACAGCGCTTCTTTAGGGTGAATTCACATGCAGCAGATTTGGTGCAGAAATTTTGGTGACTGAAAATCAGTTCCATCCCCTGGAATGAAGTTGTCCAGGCGGCAAACACATGGATTTCTACAAACCCCGTTTTGCGGAATGGGACTGATTTTCGATCACAGAAATGACCCACTGCTGAATTTCAGTTCGCCGCTGGCCCTTTAAGCAGGGGTTCTAATGACACTGCAATTAAGGTGGGGTCTAGCGGCATTAATAAGCAAATTTACAGTACTCCGCGGATCCCTTTATCGGATTTGCTTCTTATTGCAATGAATTCGATCAGCTAGCCCGTTAGATTGCAAGCTCTTGAGCGCCCACGTGAGTCAACGGTAGATGATACTAGTAACAGCGGTCGGTCCCCCCATCTCTATGGCAGAGCTGACTTGTACGGTTTGCTCAGCGCTCACTCCAGGGAAAAAAACTGAGATTGCTCACACGGTGCCCAAAGACATTGAGATGACCCATCACCATACCAGTGCCCAGCTGGTCGCCTCCGCCATCTCAGGAAGGGTAGACCGAGGGGTTAATTCCAGCCACCCAAATGGGTATGTAGCCCATACCCAGCTCCTGTCTAGGTCCTAACTGAGGCGTGGTGCCATCTCCCTACCCCAAGATCCCTGCCAGGAAGAGACCCCCAAAACTATGCCCGCCACCAGAAGGATAATTTTTTGTATTTTTTTAACCCAACGTGTCTGTATTACAGCCGGTCCCCTCCCACCCCTGCATCTTGCAGCAATCATCTAGCATCTGTAGAACGCCCATCACCCACCACAGATGAGGGTCCTTTCACCCCCTTTCTCCGTCTCAGGAGGGACCAGCTGAGCGATGTGATGGCATTAACCCTTCAAGCACTGCACCCCCTTCCATCGTGATGGATGTCAAGCCATGACCTTCTTGGATTCTGCGACCAAGCTGGACACGGATAGCTCACAATTGCTGCAAATGACACGTGTTACATGGCATGCATACGTATGTTACATCCGTCACCACTTTTTGCACAAGGGTTTGAGCCTTTGCATCCCGGAAAGAAGGGATGCTCTGCAGACACCCCCTGGATTTCTGATACCCTCCCATTCCCGTGCTGCGTTCCCCATCCATGTCACATTTTTAGTGCATTCCAGGACGATACAATGTATCAAGAGCTAATTAATTCTTTGTTGATTTAATCCCTTTAAACCACTGATCCAATTAAAAGCATCAAGGTCCTACTCACTGGCTTTGCCCGCTTTGGGTCTCTGCAGCAGCTTCTGAACCATGCCCAGGTCCTCGGCTTTCACAGCCTGGAGCAGCTCCTGGTCCTTCCCCATCCTGCTTCCTTGTGGAAGGATCAGCCGGGGGTTGCAGCAAGGAAGGGGGTGATCCTGCGGGGGCTCGGGTAGGTCCTTATAGCCAGAGCATCCTTTTTGGAAGAGGTGCTGATGATGATGAAGAGGAGGAGGGGAACACGGATCAGACACCCAGCAGCAATGTAGGGGGAGATGGGGAGAGTGTGTCAAATGTGCTGGGGGGGAGCACAGACACCTCCAGCCAGGAGGAGCCAGGGAGAGACTAAGAATACGAGGGATGCAGGAACCATCATCCTGGAAGGGAACGGATAAGGGGGGCCCTGGGGCTCGAATTCAGGGCTGGGGTCCTGCAGGTCCCCAGATGAAGCCAGGGTAAAGATGGGGAGGGGGGAGTCAGGGATGCAGTGTGACAAGAGATGACAGTGTGTCTCCAGGAGGGGAGGGAGTGGGTCTCTGGATGTGTGTGCCGTCTCTCTCCCCCGTCCCTCTCTCTCTGTCTCCTGATCCCTCCTCCCATCCGTCTATTCCTGTATTGGCTGCACAGTCTCTGAGCTGCATCCAGAGGCGGAAGGAGGGAGCGCAGCGCCACACAGCAGCAACCACAACCGCACACTGCGCGACTACTACCACAGCACTCCTACACTACTACCACAGCACTCCTACACTACTACCAGAGCACTGCTACACTACTACAGCAGTACTACTACACTACTACCACAGCGCCACACAGCAGCAATCACAACCGCACACTGCGCGACGCTACAGCGCTGCTACACTACTACCACAGCAGTACTACACTACTACAGCAGTACTACTACACTACTACCACAGCGCCACACAGCAGCAATCACAACCGCACACTGCGCGACGCTACAGCGCTGCTACACTACTACCACAGCAGTACTACACTACTACAGCAGTACTACTACACTACTACCACAGCGCCACACAGCAGCAACCACAACCGCACACTGCGCGACGCTACAGCGCTGCTACACTACTACCACAGCAGTACTACACTACTACCACAACACCGCAACACTACTACACTACTGCCACAACACCGCTACACTTCTACCACAGCACTACTACACTACTACAGCAGTACTACACTACTGCCACAGCGCCACACAGCAGCAACCACAACCGCACACTGCGCGACGCTACAGCGCTGCTACACTACTACCACAGCAGTACTACACTACTACCACAACACCGCAACACTACTACATTACTGCCGCAGCACCGCTACACTTCTACCACAGCACTACTACACTACTACAGCAGTACTACACTACTACCACAGCGCCACACAGCAGCAATCACAACCGCACACTGCGCGACACTACAGCGCTGCTACACTACTACCACAGCAGTACTACACTACTACCACAACACCGCAACACTACTACATTACTGCCGCAGCACCGCAACACTACTACACTACTGCCACAGCACCGCAACACTACTACCACAACACCGCTACACTACTACCACAACACTGCTACACTACTGCCACAACACCGCTACACTACTACACTACTGCCACAACACTGCTATACTACTACACTACTGCCACAACACCGCAACACTACTACCACAACACCGCTACACTACTACCACAACACCGCTACACTACTACACTACTACCACAGCAATGCAACACTACTACACTACTGCCACAACATTGCTATACTACTACACTACTGCCACAACACCGCAACACTACTACATTACTGCCACAGCACCGCAACACTACTACACTACTGCCACAACACCGCAACACTACTACACTACTACCACAGCACTGCTATACTACTACCACAGCACTGCTATACTACTGCCAAAACACTGCAACACTACTACATTACTGCCGCATCACAGCAACACTACTACACTACTGCCACAACACCGCAACACTACTACATTACTGCCGCAGCACCGCAACACTACTACACTACTGCCACAGCACCGCAACACTACTACCACAACACCGCTACACTATTACACTACTACCACAACACTGCTACACTACTGCCACAACACCGCTACACTACTACCACAACACCGCTAAACTACTACCACAACGCCACTACACTACTACCACAACACTCCTACACTAGTACTACCACAACACCGCTACACTACTGCCACAACACCGCTAAACTACTACACTTCTACCACAACACCGCTAAACTATTACACTACCACAATGCCACTACACTACTACCACAACACTGCTACACTAGTGCTACCACAACACCGCTACACCACCACAACACTGCTACCACAACTCCGCTACACTACTACACTACTGCCACAACACTGCTACACTACTACCACAACTCCGCTACACTACTACCACAACTCCGCTACACTACTACCACAACTCCGCTACACTACTGCCACAACACTGCTACACTACTACCACAGCACTACTACCACAACTCCGCTACACTACTACACTACTGCCACAACACTGCTACACTACTACCACAACTCCGCTACACTACTACCACAACTGCCACAACACTGCTACACTACTGCCACAACATTGCTACACTACTACCACAGCACTACTACCACAATTCCGCTACACTACTACCACAACACTGCTACACTACTACCACAGCAGTACTACACTACTACCACAACACTGCTACACTACTGCCACAACACCGCAACACTACTACCACAGCACTACTACCACTACACTACCACAACACTGCAACACTACTACCACAGCAATGCTACACTACCACAACACTGCTACACTACTACCACAACACTACTACAACACCGCAACACTACTACACTACTACCACAGCACTACTACCGCTACACTACTACCACAACACTACTACCACAGCAATGCTACACTACCACAACACTGCTACACTACTACCACAACACTGCTACACTACTACACTACTGCCACAACACCGCAACACTACTACACTACTACCACAGCACTACTACCACTACACTACTACCACTACACTGCAACACTACTACCACAGCAATGCTACACTACAACACTGCTACACTACTATCACAAAACTACTACACTACTGCCGCAACACTGCTACACTACTACAACAACGCTGCTACACTGCTACCACAGCACTACTACACTACTACCACAACACTGCTGCACTACTGCCAAAACACCGCAACACTACTACCACAGCAACTCTTCACTACCACAACACCGCTAAACTACTACACTACTACCACAATGCCACTGCACTACTACCACAACACTACTACACCCACAACTCTAGTACACTACTGCCACAACACTGCTACACTACTACTACAACTCCGCTACACTACTACACTACTGCCACAACACTGCTACACTACTACCATAGCAATGATACACTACTAACACAACACTGCTACCATATTACTGCACTACACATATACATCTACACCGCTGATATCATAACACTACACGTATACATCTACACCACTGATATTATTATATAACACTACACCAGTGGTGGCGAACCTAAGGCACAGGTGCCAGAGGCAGAACTCAGGGCCTTCTGTGGGCACCCGCACCCTGGAAAAAGTCTTTGACGTACCAATATGCTTTACACCTTTCCTGCCATTCATCAGCGCAGGGCGCAATATGAACAGCGCAGGCAGCGCACTATGAACAGCGCAAGCAGCGCACTATGAACAGCGCAGGCAGCGCACTATGAACAGCGCAGGCAGCGCACTATGAACAGCGCAGGCAGCGCACTATGAACAGCGCAGGCAGCGCACTATGAACAGCGCAGGCAGCGCACTATGAACAGTGCAGGCAGCGCACTATGAACAGCGCAGGCAGCGCACTATGAACAGCGCAGGCAGCGCACTATGAACAGCGCAGGCAGCGCACTATGAACAGCGCAGGCAGCGCACTATGAACAGCGCAGGCAGCGCACTGCATGCAGGCAGCTAATATAGGTAAGTGATAAAGTACATGGAAGATACACTATACTGGACTGTAGTATTCAGGGTAAATTGCTGTGTTGGCACTTTGTGATAAATAAGTGGGTTTTGGATTGCAGTTTGGGCACTCGGTCTGTAAAAGATTCGCCATCACTGCACTACACGTACACATCTACACCGCTGATATCATCATATAATACTACACGTTTGCATCTACACCGCTGATATCCTCATATAACACTACACGTACACATCTACACCGCTGATATCCTCATATAACACTACACGTACACATCTACACCGCTGATATCCTCATATAACACTACACGTACACATCTACACTGCTGATATCCTCATATAACACTACACGTAAACATGTACACCGCTGATATCCTCATATAACACTACACGTACATATCTACACCGCTGATATCCTCATATAATACTACACGTATACATCTAAACTGCAGTAATCATCATATAACATTAGAAGATCACATTTCATACAAATCTTCCTGTTTGAGTAAATATGCCCGATTATCGAGGTTCTGGGCCCTGACTCCTGTCCCCCGGTGAATGTTTAATTTCCACATTGTGAATAATATCATCACTTATCGGGGGGAGATTTATCAAATGAGTGCAAAAGGAAACTGGCTTAGTTGCCCGTAGCAACCAATCAGATTCCACCTTTCATTTTCCAAAGGAGCTCTGAAAAATGAAAGGTGGAATCTGATTGGTTGCTAGGGGTAAATAACAGAACGGGACCCCCAAAGTCAGCTCAGAGCGGCCATGCATGCGTGGTCCCCCTCCATTCACTTCTATAGGAGATCCTAAAGTAGCCATGTGTTAGCTTGGCTATCTCTGGAAATCCCAAAGAAGTGAATGGAGCGGTGGCTGCACTTGTGCCGTGTGTTCTCCATTCATCTCTATGGGACTTTCAAAAATAGCCACGCGCACTTGCTCCTTTTTTCCAGAAACCCCATTGAAATTAATGGAGAGCACTCTGCAAATGCCTGGTGTGCTCTCCTTCACTTTCAGGGGCCCGTTTTAGGGATAGGAGTGGGTCCCAGAGGTGGGAACCGCACCTATCTGACATTGGGGGCATATCCTAGCGATATGCCCCCAATGTCCCTTTAAACATGATAGATATGGCGGATGGCGGGAAGGGGTTAAAGCGGACCTGTCACCTCTGTTTTAGTAACTACATGCATTCCCCATGTAATAACAGTTCTAGAGCATCTAGTCTTATGACTCTGTGTTGTGCCATTCCTCTATTATTCCTGCTAAAAGTTATGAATGAATTGCTGTCAGTTTACAACGAAGGTGTTACCAGTTGGGGGTGTCCCTGCACAGTCTGATACTGGCAGCACTGATTGCATAGTGTCCCCCCCAACTGGTAACACCCATCTGGACCTTCATTGCAAACCGCTAGCAATTCATTCAGAACTTCCAGCAGGAATAATAAAGGAACGCCACATCACAGAGTCATAAAAATAGATGCCTCAGAATTCTTATGATATGAGGAATGCAAATAGTCACTAAAATAGACACATCAGGAGAAGGGACGGGTCCTTTTTAACGCCCAGCCTCCCAATACGGAAGACAATTGTAAGCAAATTAACCCTTGCATGGCAGCCTTATATCACAGGAGATGCATGTATTGTCAATTCTCAGTGGGAGTAAGAAGGGAAAAATTTAAATAATGGCCATTCACTAAGCAATATCACAATTATAATAGGCTCATTTCACACGACCCCTGATGACCCTGCCGGGCCTTTAATAAACCCTCGACTGCTGGGCCCGGCCAATGCAGGAATCGATCCATCTGCTCATGCCTTCGCTATCCTGCTTTAACGAGCACAACACGCCTCAGTGATCTGCACTACTGCTCTGCTGCCCCGAGTCAGTAGGCTGCACCAAAAGCCCTAGTATGGGCAGAAAACTGCCTGAGACCCTCCCACTGTGAACTATAAAGTAAATGGACCGCCTTTCAGCTCTGCTACATTAGGGATCAGCTTTGTCAGGATGTCCAAAATCTACCTTTCCCTCATACTTTACACCACAGCTCCACTTCTTCAGATTAGATTTTGTGCAAAAAGGCAAGGAATGTGCAGAATTATATTCTAAATAAAACACAGACTGCACGTCCATGTGCATAATTTATAAACCGTACAAGAGGCACTTTGTATACTTTTTGATCACAATGCATAGGTCCACTCACCCCGTCACGGTGACCTCCTTCAAGGGGGTTCCTACTTTCATTTGGGACAGCACCACATGCAGTATTCTTATATAAAGAGAACATGGATCGCATATTCACATGTGGTGGTCGCACGTGTTCATACAATATCATTCCGTTACATGCAACGCCTAAGCTTTATTGCCATTCAGCAACTATAAGTAATACTGCCATACTGTGCCTCAGTAACAACACCATACAATACCAAATGGTCCCCACATAATAGTGGTATTCAGTAACTATGTAATGCTACCTTATTGTTCCTCAATAATACCACCATACAAAGCCAAATAGTGCCCACATAATACTGCCTTCAGTAACTATGTAATACTACCATATTGTGCCTCAATAATAACAACATACAATACCAAATGGTGTCCATATGACAAAGCCGTTCAGTAACTATGTAATAGTGGCATTCTGTCCCTAAATAATACCACTATACAAAGCCAAATAGTGCCCACATAATACTGCCATTCAGTAACTATGTAATACTACCATTCTGGGCCTAAATAATACTACCATGCAATGTCAAATAGCATCCATATAATGCTGCCATTCAGTAACTATGTAATACTGCCATACTATCCCTCAATAATACCACCATACAATGCCATAATACTACCATACAATTTTAAATAGTGCACACATAATACTATGTAATACTGCCATATTGTGCCTCAGTAATACCATCATACAATGCCAAATAGTGCCCATATTATACTGTCATTCAGCAGCTATGTAATACTTTTATTTTGTCCCTAATACCACCATGCAATGCCAAATAGCACCCATATAATACTGACATTGAGAAGTTATGTAATACTGCCGTTCTGGCCCTAAATAATACCACCATACAATGCCCATAAAATACTGCATTCAGTAACTATGTAATGCCACCATTCTGGGCCTACATTAGACCACTATGCAATGCCAAATAGCACGATATAATACTGCCATTCAGTAGTTTTGTAATGCTTCTATATTGTACCTCAACAGTGCCACCATACAATGGCACCATCCAAATGGTGCCCACATAATAATGCTATTTAATTACTATGTAAGACTGCCATACTGAGCCTCAATAATACCACCATACAAAGCAAAATGGTGCCCACATAATACTGCCATTCAGTAACTACCATATTGTGCCTCAATACCACCATACAAAGTAGTGCCTACATAATGCTGCCAATAAGGCACTTTGGGCATTTAGATCTAGGGTGAGGGGCAGTGATTGGAAGCTCTACGCTCCCGGCTGCCGTGTGCTCGCAGGATTTTTCTGCCGGCAGCAGACATGGCCGCTTGTCTCCTGGGGGCAGAGGACAGGTAATCATTACGCAGCAAACGCAGAGGAATCCGCTCCAACTCTCCACTTTCCACTATTGATTCCTTCCAGCTGCAGGAGCTTAAAACCACAGAGAAAGAAATATGGAGCCCCACAGCAGTGCAGGGAACAGCAAATGCTGATCTCTGAAATGGGCAGTGGGACTGGCAGTGCCACCCCTCATGGCTGCAGAAGTCGGTGCTGAGGTGGCCAAGGCCTAACCTGTAAGTCAGCGTTTGGTCAGTGATTTCCATTAGTGATTTTGAGCCAAAACCAGTTGTAGTTTTTTCCCTTATACCTTATGTCTGTGGAGATTCCAGTCCTGGTTTTGGCTCACAATCACTGATGGAAATCACTGATCAAACACTGATGTGTGAATGTGGCCTAAGTTACAGAAATATCCGAGCCCTGCGTCTTCAGCGACAGTACGTTTTTTTTTCTATCAAACATAAAGGGAACTCTGCCATGCACAAGGGCCCAACAGCTCCGCAGCCAGGGGGTAACTGTGCATGTAATGTAGTCACTATATAGCATTATAATGTAAGCACTATATGGCAGTATTATGTAGATACTATGAGGCACATTTATTAAGACCGGCGTTTTAGACGCAGTCTTAAAGCCCCATAGCTGGTGCTGGCCTCTCTATAACCTCCGAGGTGTCTTACATTTAGACCAATTTCTACGCCTAAAACTGGCGTGAGCGAAGCAAAGTTGCAGATAGTAGCGCAACCTACTGTTGCGCCGCCATCTGTGTCTGAAATATGCCTACATGTCATCATAATGTAAGCACTATATGGCAGTATTATGAAGGCACTATATGGCAGTATTATGTAGGCAGAATAGGGCATTATAATGTAAGCACTATATGGCAGTATTATCTAGGCACTTTATGGTATTATGTGGGCTGAAACTATATGAAGGGCTGTCTGCATGTCTACATGTGTCTCAGGGGCTGTGGGGGTCAGGACAATGTTTGCTGTGGAGCTGTGTAAACCAGACAAGGAGGCGATGTCCCGCTTGCATGTGAACATCTCACACCCCTGTGAACACGCCGCAGGCGACACATCTGTCCTGTGTGAGGTCAAACATCAGCTGACAGGCCGCCTGATAACGGTAATGATTCAGGTTACAGCTTTATAAGGTGCCCATGAAGCCTACAGCAAGAAGAGGAGCAATGTCACAGATCGCAGAAAATCAGACCCATAGTTGGGGCGGAAGGACACGTAGACCCATAACATTACCAACTGCAGTGCCCCCATATTGTTAGCTGGTACATAAAGTACTCCCATATCTCTGCATGCTACATAGAGTGAACTCATATTATTGCTGGCCATGGTGCCCCCATAACTTTACCAGCCTTAATACTGCCTTATATCATTTGCAGCCACGTAGAGGACCCCATATCGCTAGCAGTCCTAGACAGTGCCCCATATTGTTATCAGCCACAAACAGTACCATCATATCATTGACAGACATAGACAATGGTCCAATGGCAGCAATAGGGAGCGCCCCATACAATTAGCAGCTACATACAATACCCTCATATCATTTGCAGCCGTAGACAGTGTCCTAAATCATTGACCGCTATAGACAGTGCCCCATATCACTGGCAGCCGTAGACAGTGCCCCATATCACTGGCAGTTGTAGACAGTGCCCCATATTACTGGCAGTTGTAGACAGTGTCCTAAATCATTGACCGATATAGACAGTGCCTTATATCAGTGGCAGCCATAGACCGTGCCCCATATCACTGGCAGTCGTAGACAGTGCCCATATCACTGGCAGCTGTAGACAGTGCGCCATATCACTGGCAGCCGTAGACAGTGCCCCATATCACTGGCAGCCGTAGACAGTGCCCCATATCACTGGCAGTTGTAGACAGTGCCCAATATCACTAGCAGCCATAGACAGTGCCCCATATCACTGGCAGTCATAGACAGTGCCCCATATCACTGGCAGTCATAGACAGTGCCCCATATCACTGGCAGCGATAGACAGTGCCCCATATCACTGGCAGCGATAGACAGTGCCCCATATCACTGACAGTCGTAGACAGTGCCCAATATCACTGGCAGTCGTAGACAGTGCCCAATATCACTGGCAGTTGTAGACAGTGCCCCATATTACTGGCAGTCGTAGACAGTGCCCCGTATCACTGGCAGTCGTAGACCGTGCCCCATATCACTGGCAGTCGTAGACCGTGCCCCATATCACTGGCAGTCGTAGACAGTGCCCCATATCACTGGCAGTCGTAGACAGTGCCCCATATCACTGGCAGTCGTAGACAGTGCCCCATATCACTGGCAGTCGTAGACAGTGCCCCATATCACTGGCAGTCGTAGACCGTGCCCCATATCACTGGCAGTCGTAGACAGTGCCCCATATCACTGGCAGTCGTAGACAGTGCCCCATATCACTGGCAGTCGTAGACAGTGCCCCATATCACTGGCAGTCGTAGACAGTGCCCCATATCACTGACAGTTGTAGACAGTGCCCAATATCACTGGCAGCCGTAGACAGTGCCCAATATCACTAACAGGCATAGACAACGCCTCTTAGCAAATCCAGGCTGCCCTCTTAATGACTAATTTGCTCCACCCAAGGTTAGAAACACCACCCCTCATGCCACTAGTGCCCATGCACCAATTATGGCCGTGCCTCCCCGTCGCCATATTGGACTGGGCACAACCAGCAGTGCATACAGTTAGAACTACCAGAATCCCTATACAGTTTTTAACTAGATCCTTCTCGATGTGTTGGGCCCTACTCACATTAGAATCCGTACAATGTATGAGATGCTCTATAATATACCCGTATATATTGTGCGGTATAATATGGCTCGCCAACCACTGTACATCTCCCTTCACCACTACGTTTCAAGTCATGTTTATGACCAGAACTGCATCGTCTATAGAATATTCCGAGTATCTGCCGCCGCTAGAAGGAGCGGGGACATCCGCATGAGCCGGACAGTCGTGGGCTGTTATGTGGCAGAAATGTCTACATTTTACTTCTGACAGATGTACAGGGCCAGTTCAGCAAAATATGCAGCCGGAGGCGAAATTAAACACCCGGGGCTTGGGGGGGAATTCACCTCACTGTTTGAAAAGTCAGAGTAAACGATCCCCGAGGCTGTGGGGGGCTCCGTCCTTTGCGGTCAGAAATGCCAACATTCAAATTCCAACAGAAGCAGCATTTTCTGGAGCTCATTGTAATTTCCTTCCCCTGTATGGAACCCTATGACCATTAATAGCCGCCCTTTACTTTTCTTTCTCTATTAAAGGGATCATCCTGTAAAAAGTCCCAAAATGTATCTTTTTAAAATTTCTTTGTATCCCCCTCAGTACTGCTGCTAATCTGTGTTACTGCGGGTGTGCTGCCGGGCAGTCTCCCAAATCTTCTTGCCTGCACTCTGTATGTCCTTCACTCTCCCCTGCTCCATATAACCACCAGGTCACAGTTTCTTTCCCCCTCTGGTAGCTGCTTATATAGTCCCAAGCTCAACCACTTTACTCTCCTGGTAGCTGTTAACATAGTCTCAAGTAAATTCCCTAGTCAGACCCTTCCCCCTCTGGCAGCTGTATATATAGTCCTCTGTAAGTTCCCACTCAGTCTCCTTCCACCTGTGGCACTGGTATCTGTAGACACCAGTATGTTTCCAGTCTCCAGTGAAATCCCAGGTAGTCTCATTCCTTCTCTGGCAACTGTAAACATAGTCCCCAGTAAGTTCCCAGTCAGACTCCTTCACCCTCTGGCAGCTTTAAACATAGTCCCCAGTAAGATCCTAGTCAGTCTCCTTCACCCACTGGCAGCTTTGAACATTGTCCCCAGCCAGTCCCTTTCCCCTTCTTTCTACTGTAAATATAGTCTCAGCTAGTTCAAAGTCAGTCTTCTTCTCCTTTATCAGCTGAAAAAATAGTATCTAGTCAGTCTCCTTACCCACTTTGGCAGCCATAAATATAGTCCCATAAGTTCCCAGCCAGTTATCTTCCACCTATGGCCCCTATAACTGTAGACCCCAGTATGTTTGAAGTCCCCAGTAAGATCCTAGTTAGCCTCAATCCTTCTCTGACAACTTTTTAATATAGTTACAAGAAGTTCTCAGTAAGTCTCCTTCACCCTGTGGCAGCTGTAAACACTGTCCCCAGTAGGTTCCCAGTCAGTTCCTTTCCTTTTCTTTGTGCTGTAAATATAGTCCCAGCTAGTTCAAAGTCAGTTTTCTTCTCCTTCTTGAAGCTGTAAATATAGTCCCCAGTCAGTCTCCTTCCCTACTTTGGCAGCCATAAAAATATAAACTCATACATTTCCAGGCACTTGTAAATAAAGTCCCAATGAATTCTGAGTCAGTCTCCTTCCCACTCTGGCAGCCATATAGTCCCCAGTAAGATCCCTTGCAGATTCCTTGATCTGGGATCAATAGATCTTATAGTTGTCAGATTATCAGATATTTTTGGAATTTTCTGACTGGTTCTGATTAACAAGCAGATTCCAGATTAAAGGAATTTTACAGCAATGGTTTCTAAAACACTGGCTGAATTTACATCTTCTCCAGATTAAGGAACCCCAAAGGTGTTTTATATGGCAGATTTACCATTCAGAAAGCTAGGTGACAACCCCCATGTGACCTGTTAGGTAACCAAATTGGTGGTCACCCAGCTTTTCCAGAAACCTACCAACCTGATAAGCTGGAAAATCAGTGCAGCAGTAAAACCACAGTGCTGACTCTACAGCTTGCAGGAGCTCCTCAGGTTCCCGAGAGCCTCACATGGAGTCATGCATGGTGCCACCTGTCCCACCAGTTGTGTCACAGAGAATGTGAATTGTGGCTTCAACAACATGTAAATCACAAAGTAGTGAAATCCAAACTTCACTGTGACATTGAAGGGGCCGCGACCTCCGGACTGAGCTATTGGAATCCAACATCTGGTTAGATGGGACCTGCATGGGCTGCCTGGACCCAGAAGGACCTTCCATTTTGGGGCACATGGTTGACAGAATTGACAGGATTCTGGGACAGACAAGCAGTTTAAAAAAGGGTTCATGGCTCCTTTCTTCCAGAAACAGCACCACACCTGGTCTGTGGGTTGGGTCTGGTATTGCAGTCCAATGAAGTGAATGGGGCTGATATGTAATACTAGAAACAACCTGCGAACAGGGGTGGTGCTGTTTCTGGAAGAAAGAAGCCATGTGTGCCATTCTGGACAACCCTTTAAGGGCTCTTTCACACCTGCGTTCTTTTCTCTCGGCACAGAGTTCCGTCGTCGGGGCTCTATGCCGGAAGAATCCTGATCAGTTTTATCCTAATGCATTCTGAATGGAGTGAAATCCGTTCAGGATGCATCAGGATGTCTTCAGTTCCGGAACGGAACGTTTTTTGGCCGGAGAAAATACCGCAGCATGCTGCGCTTTTTGCTCCGGCCAAAAATCCTGAAGACTTGCCGCAAGGCCGGATCCGGAATTAATGCCCATTGAAGGGCATTGATCCGGATCCGGCCTTAAGCTAAACGTCGTTTCGGCGCATTGCCGGATCCGACGTTCAGCTTTTTCTGAATGGTTACCATGGCTGCCGGGACGCTAAAGTCCTGGCAGCCATGGTAAAGTGTAGTGGGGAGCGGGGGAGCAGTATACTTACCGTCCGTGCGGCTCCCGGGGCGCTCCAGAGTGACGTCAGGGCGCCCCACGCGCATGGATGATGTGATCGCATGGACACGTCATCCATGCGCATGGGGCGCTCTGATGTCACTCTGGAGCGCCCCGGGAGCCGCGCGGACTGTAAGTATACCGCTCCCCCGCTCCCCGCTCCTACTAAGGCAACCAGGACTTTAATAGCGCCCTGGCTGCCATAGTAACACTGAACGCATTTTGAAGACGGATCCGTCTTCAAATGCTTTCAGTACACTTGCGTTTTTCCGTATCCGGCGTGTAATTCCGGCAAATGGAGTACACGCCGGATCCGGACAACGCAAGTGTGAAAGAGGCCTAAGAATATCGAAAATCATTTGGATGACCTCCCCATTCTGTATGAAAGCAACAGGACTCTAGGGACAATGGACCTCTGTGTGATGGACTGTCCCATAGTTACTTAGCCGTGAGTGGGACATGTGTCAGAACCCTGTAATGAGAAGCACCCCCCACATGTCATGGGAGCAATGTTCTTCCTGCTATCTGTCCCTCAAAAAGTAACAAGACGGATTTATTACAAAGAGGAGACACAATGCAGATCCGAGGAATGACCTCAGTGTCTCATCCATTGTTTGTAGGTTACAGTAAAGATACATAAAATATAAAACGTCTCCTAATCTTCTCATATTTATGTAATACAAAGGAATGTCAGATAGATGGATGGATGGATGGATAGATAGAACAGGGAAAGAGACTACCTGACCACAGATGGAAACATCTATATATATGGAGCACAGAGCGACAGCTCAGTACATACAGAGAGGAACAGTTACGACAGCACAGTAAATAAAAGTGGCAAAAAATTGCTGAATCTTTGCCGAAGCCTAGGACTCCACATCCTCAACGGTCGCACCAAGGGAGACTCTCTAGGAAGGACTACATTTAACTCCCATGTGGGTAGCAGCGTAGTGGACTACGCCTTCACAGACATGGACTCCGCAAATATTATGGCCTTCATAGTCAGCCCACAATCGCACTTGTCTGATCACATCCAAACATCCCTATATATTAAGTCCACAAACAAACCACCAAGACAAATACCTCAGCAGGCCGGGCTCTTCACACTACCTCCATCTTATAAGTGGTCCAAGACATTGGCTAAGAAATATAAACAGGTGGACAATAAACCAGAAATCCAAGGGATGCTCTACTACTTCAACAACAAGGTGTTTGAGATAAACCCAGAAGGAGTCAACAAAGCTGTAAGAGATCTTAATAATATATTTTACACCATGGCAGAAATGGCTGACCTGAAAAAGTATAGCCACCTGAAGAAAAAAGAAAATAACCCCAACACTTGGTTTGATGAGGAGTGCAGAGCTGTACGGAAGACCTTGAGATTGGCCTCAAATGAAAAACATTGAGATCCCAACAACACCAACCTACGGGAAGTCTACGACACAACGCAGAGGCAACACAAAACCCTCCTCAGAAGGAAAAATCAAGAATATACCTCAACCAAACTTACACAGCTTCAAGATGCCCTCCAAGATAATTCCTTCTGGGAACTATGGAACCACCTGGGCACAAATGAGAAGAAAAACAACCTCCATATTCAGAACGGCAACATCTGGCTCCAGTATTTCAGAGACCTCTACAGAGACATCCCAAAAGAAGAACGTAACACAGACCAAGAACAAATGAGGTCAAAAGAGTGAAGAGCATGGAGGAGATACTTAAAGGGAGTCTGTCACCTACCTGACCGGTTTCAAACAGGTGACATTGTTCAGTGGGGCACAAAGAAATGATACAGACGTTACCCGTATTTAGTTCTTCAGATGCTTCAAATCGCCCAAAAAGGGCATTTTTATCATATGCTAATGAGCCGTCGCAAGTGCCCAGGGGCGGATAGTTTTCTGAAAGTGCCCAAGTTACCCCGCCTCACTCGCGCCTAACTCCGCCCCTCAGTAAGCTCAGGCCAGCCCTGTGGCTCTGTGGCATCATATTTTCCTATAGGCTGTTCGCGCATCACTGCCGGGTATGGGCATGCGCAGTGTTCTGTCCACTGTATGTAGAGGGACAGGGTTATGGAGTGCGCATGCACCAGTTACTGGCATGAAATCGGCGCATGTGCACTGCATATCACTGCATGCCCAGGCCCGGCAGTGATGCGCGAACAGCCTATAGGGAAATATGATGTCACAGGGCTGGCCTGAGCTTACTGAGGGGCGGAGTTAGGCACGAGTGAGGCGGGGTAACTTGGGCACTTTCAGAAAACTCTCCGCCCCTGGGCACTTGCGACGGCTCATTAGAATATGATAAAAACGACTTTTCGGGCGATTTGAAGCATCTGAAGAACTAAACACGGGTAACATCTGTATCATGTCTTTGTGCCCCACTGAACAATGTCACCTGTTTGAAACCGGTCAGGTAGGTGACAGACTCCCATTAAAGATTTCCAAAACCCACTAGACTCACCCATAGCACTGCAGGAGATATCAGAGTGAATATCCACCATAGGAGGTAAGAAAGCCAGCGGCACAGATGGCATCCCACCCGAAATGATTAAGTAGAGCCCACCAGCAATACAGGCAGCCATAGCAAAACTGTACAACGTTGTGCTAAGCGCTGGCTACTTCCCCCAAGCCTGGAGCCAAGGTGTCATAACCCCAATACACAAGGGTGGGGACAGGTATGACCCGGCCAACTACCGAGGGATATGGGGCAGCAGAAATCTGGGGAAACTATTCAACAGTGTCCTGAACCAGATAATCCTCGGCTTTCTCACCCAGCACAATGTACTCAGGAAAAGCCAAGCAGGGTTCATGCCAAACTACCGCACCACAGACCACGTCTACACCCTGCGCCGCCTCATCCAGAGCCATGTCCACAACACAAAGCAGGGAAAGATAGATGCTTGTTTCGTGGACTTCAAAAAGGCCTTCGACTCGGTGTGGCATCCAGGATTGCTCCTGAAACGATTGGAGAGCGAAATAGGAGGAAAGACATACAACGTCATCAAAAGCTCCTACACCGAGAACCGATGCAGCGTGAAGGTAAATGGGAAAATAACGGCTTACTTCCAGCAGAGCCGAGGAGTCCGACAGGGCTGCAGCCTCAGTCCAACTCTCTTCAACATTTACATCAACGAGCTGGCAGCGGCTCTGGAGTCCTCCTCAACATCAGGTCTCATCCTCCATGACACCGAGATGAAATTTCTCCTGTATGCAGATGACCTTCTCCTACTATCACCAACTGAGAAAGGTCTCCAAGACCAGCTAGTCATTCTGGAGAAATTCAGCACCACATGGGCCCTTCCCATCAATTTAAAACAGAGGAAGAAAACAAAGTCAGCCAGGCCCCCTACCCTCACGCTACACAAGCACCCTCTTACAGCCACCAACAGGTAGACCTACCCGGGCCTGATAATTGACCAGACTGGGAGCATCAAATCAGCCATTGAGAAGCTGAAAGAAAAAGCATGCAAGACTTTCTACAACGTCAGAAGACAACTGTACAACCTCAAGGCACCCATGAAGGTCTGGCTTAAAATCTTTGACTCATTGCACCAATCCTCCTGTATGACAGTGAAGTCTGGGGCCCTTACACGTACCCCGACTGGTCAAGATGGGATTCCAGCCCAACAGAAATATTCCACCTGGAATTGTGTAAGCATCTGTAGTGTCCCACTAGGTAGGGGTGGGCACTACACAAGGGTCAATTGGTGTGCGCGTTACTCCTACTCACAAGGAACAGAAATGTCATATTTAATTCTGCATTTAATGTATGTTCTAATGTGTTGTTATAGGCAATGTACCCCTGTATGATGCAATAGCAGGCCTAGTTGGGTGTAGTTAGACATCCCAGACACTAGAGGGAGATAGGGAGCCCCTAGTATAAATGTCCAGGCAGTGGTGTAGCGTGGGTTGCCAGCACCCGGGGCGAGCCATGTATTGCGCCCCCCCCTCCCAACCTGTGGACACGCCCCTTTTACAGATAATGTAGCAGTCCTATATAACACCACAGATAACATGGTGGTAACTCTCTAAGTACAGATGATGTAGTAGATGGGTGTGAGGCCCCAGAATTCAGAACACGTACAGTGTGACCTGAAGTCTGGGGCCAGGATGCAGCAGGGTGGGCCAAATTCTCAATCCACCCCCTGAACCCTACCATGAAACAAATATGTGTTTGGACATTACATACATCACTACAAAATATACAGTATAAGGCTCCATTCACACGTCCGCAAAATGGGTCCGCATCCTTTCCGCAATGTTACGGAAAGGGTGCGGACCCATTCATTCTCTATGGGGACGGAATGTGCTGTCCGCATCCACATTTGCAGATCCGCACTTCCGCATCCGTGCTTCCGTTTCCGCAAAAAAATAGAACATGTCCTATTCTTGTCCGCAATTGCGGACAAGAACAGGCATATTCTATTATGTCGGCAATGTGCGGTCCGCAAAATGCGGAACGCACATTGCCGCTTTCCGTGTTTTGCGGATCCGTGTCTCCGTGTATCCGCAAAACACATTGCGGACGTGTGAATGGAGCCTAATACAGCACCACATACCTCATCCATCCAGTGATGTCTCCTGTGATGTAGACTTTCCTTAACGTCTTTATTCGGAGATAAGACCGCCATGACACCTTCTTTCAGCTGCGCCTCTACAGTTTCACAGAAAGCATTTTTAGATTCCTCACTTTACTATCATCCTCCCCTCCTTGTACCTCAACACTGTTATCCTGCTGCCCCCCAATACTGTGGTAGAGCCAGACAGATAGGAGGACCAGAGTTGATGCACACTCATATATACTAATATTACAGAGGGGCCATTATATATTATAATAATACATAGGGGGCTATTATATATTATAATAATACAGAGGCGGCCATTATATATTCTAATCCGTGTGGAGGGGGCATAGAGGCGGCAAAACTACTGTGTAGGGATGAGCGAATTTGTTATAAAATTTGTTTGTGCTTCGTTTGGTGGTAGAAGCAGAGTTGCATTATGGATTCCGTTACCACAGACCATAACGCAATTCTATGACGTAGAATGCATAACGGAATGCCTTTAGAGACATTCCGTTATTCCTTCCGTCATAATAGAAGTCTATGGGCTGCATAACGGATCTGTCCCATTTCAGTTATGCAGGAGAGGACTACCCTGCATAACGGAAACGGGACAGATCCGTTATGCAGTCCATAGACTTTTATTATGACGGAAGGAATAACGGAATGTCTCTAAAGGCATTCCGTTATGCATTCTACGTCATAGAATTGCGTTATGGTCTGTGGTAACGGAATCCATATTGCAACTCTGCTTCTACCACCAAACGAAGTGTAAACAAATTTCAAAATCTGAAATTCGCTCATCTTTACTACTGTGTGGAGAGCGCACAGATGAGGCAAAAGCACCTTATGGAGTTAAAGGGAGTCTGTCATCAAAGTTTCACCTTTTTAACCCTTCCCATAGCTTTCTAGCAGCCTTGCAGTTAATAAAAACATTACCTTTTATGAGCAATCCTGGACTTATAAAACCGGCAAAAAACAACTTAGTAGTATATGCAAGTGAGGGCTCGCAAGTGCCCAGGGGCGGCGTTACCCTCGTAGGTGCCCAGCTAACTCAGCCTTATTGTCGCTTCCCCCCACCCATTCTTTCCCTCTGACCGCCCATCTACTTACTTTTTGCTTCGCCGAGATCCTGCGCCTGCGCACTTAGTCCATTAATTACCGTGATGCCGTAAAAGGAATGGGCATCGCAGTGCGCATGCGCCGGCCGACAGACTTAGTGCGCAGGCGCGGGATCTCGGCGAAACAAGAAGTAAGTAGATGGGCGGTCAGAGGGAAAGGATGGGCGAGCAGAGGGAAAGACAGGGCGGGGTGAAGCGACGATAAGGCTGAGCTAGCTGGGCACCTACGAGGGTAACCGTGCCCCTGGGCACTTGCGAGCCCTCATTTGCATATGCTACTAAGTTGTTTTTTGCCGGTTTATAAGTCCAGGATTGCTAAAGGTAACGTTTTTATTAACTGTAAGGCTGCTAGAAAGCTATGGGAAGGGTTAAAAAGGTGAAACTTTGATGACAGACTCCCTTTAAAATACCTAATGTAAGGGGATGTACTGTATGGTGAGCAATGTAACTGTGGGTGACTTTATAAAAGCTTCTAGCAGCTCTCACACCCCTCATATACTCCACTACAAACTACATAAAAATACAGCCCCCAAACCCCTCACCAGAAATCACTGAGCACAGCATGCTGTAAGGGCCTGCACTCTCCCTGCTCTGGACGCTGCTCTGCTTCTCCTTACAGCCCTTTTCCTGCATCTGGCACAGTCTGTAAGGGGCGGGAGGAAGCGGTCACATGATCTTATGACATCATTCCCTCTAAGAAGCCAATACATTCTAGACCTGTCCTGAACCTATGAGGCAGAATTGAAATGCCTGCTTTCCTCCTTTAGAAAATGCCTGCTGCCGGGCGCCCCCTGCAATTTGGCGCCCGGGGCAACGGCCCCCCCCACGCTACGCCCCTGTGTCCAGGCCCAGACAGGGAGTGGGAGTGCAGAGTCAGGAGTCTGAGAAGACAGAGGTTAAAAAGCCTGCTCCTGACATGCAGCTGGATAGCCCAGGCTGCTAGTGATGTCCAGGAGGCTAGTGAGAAGCTCCAGCCTGCCTGAGAACAAGAGAGCCTAAGTTAGTAGTGATGAGCGAACTTCTGTTTTAAGTTCGGCGTCTAAAGTTCGGCTTCCGGTTAGCGGAGAATCCCGATATGGTTCCCGATATGGATTCCGACTTCCGTTGTGGTCCGTGGTAGCGGAATCAATAATCGGCCATTATTGATTCCGCTACCACGGACCACAACGGAAGTCGGAATCCATATCGGGAACCATATCGGGATTCTCCGCTAACCGGAAGCCGAACTTTAGACGCCGAACTTAAAGGGGTTGTCCAGGTTCAGAGCTGAACCTGGACATCCCTCCATTTTCACCCCGGCAGCCCCCCTGACATGAGCATCGGAGCAGTTCATGCTCCGATGCTCTCCTTTGCCCTGCGCTAAATCGCGCAGGGCAAAGGCATTTTTCAGAGTTCCGGTGACGTACCGGGCTCTCCATGGAGCTGACAGGAACCCCGGTGACGTCACCGGCACTGATGGGCGGGATTTAGCGCTGCCCTAGCCAGTAAAACGGCTAGGGCAGAGCTAAAGCCCGCCCCTCAGAGCCGGTGACGTCACCGAACACACTGCTGGCCGGAAGTTACCGCCCGGCAGTGTGTTATTAAAAACAAAAGAGCCTGTGCCCTGCGCGATCTAGCGCAGGGCACTGGAGCGCATCGGAGCATGAGATGCTCCGATGCTAGGCTCAGGGGGGCTGCCGGGGGGAAAATAACGGTATGTCCGGGTTCAGCTCTGAACCCGGACAACCCCTTTAAAACAGAAGTTCACTCATCACTATTAGTTAGCTCTGAAGATACCCCAGTTGCAGGATCCAACCTCCTGGGAGAAAACCCACAGTAATCCACCTTACAAGGGAAGGCGATCCAGGGTAAGCTAAGTGACCCTGATGGGCAGATCACACTAGAAAGTGCAGCAAGAATCTAATACCTGAGGAAGAAAGTAACCAAGGATTTAAGCCACCCTTTTAGGCATCCGGGCCTTGGGAGATAAAGCCAGAGCAGGAGTTCTAGAAAGGACAGTGTACATTGATTCTGAGGAAAGGTACAACCTGCTGCTGAGTGCTTGTGAAGTTTACCCTCTGCGTATCTTGCATGAATATTGCCTGCCATTTTGTGAATAAGCCTCCTTGTGGAACTGTGTTTGAAAGACTGTACTCCTACCTGCTGTACAAAGTTGGATTGTTCAGTAAAGTTACGTTTGGTTCACTATATACTTGTGTACCTCCATCATTCCAACCACCAACCGGCGTGCCACCGTCCAAAGGCACTGGCGTCACGAATACCACAGGGACCTTGCCCCAGGCACACAAAATACCTGTAACATCCAGGGCACCTCATCTACCATCAGGCCTGGTCCCTATCTACAGAGCGTGCCCCAGAGGAACTGTGTCTACCTCTCCTTCACTGCCACGCGCCTGCCCAGGGTTCTTCAAATATAGTGAGTACCCTCGATTGCCCATAACCGTGACCTCACTTCGTCATCCCCTGCAGGTCTGGCGTGTTGCACATCTCCTCCAGGTCCATCGGAGCACCTCTAACAGTGCCTGTCGAGGGGAGCTGGGCAGATTCCCTCTACACTTTACAATCCAGAAGAGGGCGCTATCATTCTGGGGCCATCTACATGATAGTAGTGACCATCACCATAAAGCCTTGCTACACCAAGGTATCCCAGGCAAGGCAAAGCCCCAAAATCAACTTACTGAGACTCAGCCCGACCAGATAATCACCCCACACCACCTCACAAAAGCCGAGATCAGGAACACAGTAAACAAGAGACAAGAGGAATACGTCAGTGAATGGAGGAAGGAGGTGAGAAGCTGACGGTGTACCAGAGCCTGCAGAGAGACTACAAACTGGCCCCATATCTGGAGAAACTAGGGAACCCCAGAGACTGGAAAATCCTGACCTGCTACAGACTGAGCGCCCACAGCCTGGCCGTCGAATCCGGATGGCATTGACAAAGCTGCATGCCTAGAGAAAGCAGACTGTGCCAGCAGTGCCACCTGGAGGCGGTGGAGGATGAGGCCCACTTCCTGATATACTGTCCCAAATACTCAGCAGTGAGGGACATCCTGTCCTGTATACTCTTGCAGCACGAGACCCGATGGATCTTTCGGCTGCGCACTGTATCACCTACCGGTTTGAATGAACAGCTTCGAAACCTCCCCTAAAGCCATCTCTACAGTAATGACATAGGTAGGATTGTATGTCTTACTCTATGTATCAATACCCGGGCACTATGTATGTACGGATTACCAATGGACACATCCCTCATCTAGGTTTAAAATGTGCGTACATTTCCACTCCTCTTTGTAGTTGGACAATGCTCAATTATAATTCATATCCCAGTGATCTGATACCGTGACTCCTTTGGCTAATTTACTGTGACCCTCTATAGGATCTGATTCTATAACCTTGAGTCTAGGTCTCTTTATACATATAAACGCCGAAAATTTCTTTTGATTTAATATGGTCTATATTAAACGACCATTTCGCGATCGGTTGCTGGGGACGCGCCCGGGACTCCTGGCAATCAGTGTCAGCTGATCGGCCTGTTAATACGTCACCTAGCTTGAGCAGCGTCCTTGGAGATTCCTGCAGAGCGGCCGAGTCATTGCGCATGTGCGCACGAGCATCATTTATGATACGTAGGTACTAAATCACCGCGCATGCGCAGTAGACCTTGTTTCGTTACACGCCTTGATGCGATACGCTGGACAGGTTATTGCCTCATCTGGCATTTCAAAACTGGCGCTAAACATAGCGCGGGTGCGACTTATTGCCCGCGGCTAGTCGGATGCCCGTATTGTAGTTGAGGAGCTTTATCCAGTACTCCTTCCAGCAGTCCATATAGTTTACAGACGATCATATGGGTGTGTTATAATTGCTATCACCCGATCGTCTCTGTTTTAAAAAGTCCTAGTTAAATTTCCCCTGAGGATTTCGGAGATATGAAACGCGTATGTAGGGAGCGGGACTAGATTAGGGCCAGTTCACAGGGAGAGGTTCCTGACGGGGTCGCCCTTTTAAGGACGAGTGCCCTGTGGTTAGGCTGCTACTCTAATTAGTTATTAGGGGAAGCCCTAGATCATACCATAGGGTCTAATTAGGGTTGCTCCGACCCCGCCACCTCCAGCAGCTGAGTGTCCGGTTTGGAGTCATTCACTCCGGTGTCATCAGGACGCACCCTGGACTTCGACGATAGAGCGGTAGGAGTACGGTTTTCATCCCAGGTGCCGCCGAGCACCTTGCTTTATTTCATCAACTGTTTGGGTGCCGTCGCACACATTGACCTGTACCACCGCCGCTCTCCTGATTTTATCAATTTCACATTTAGGGCCTACCTTTTAATTTCTATAGTAAAAGTTATGTTTTAATATAACCAATAATCACTATTTTGTGCTATTGACATCCTGTCCTGTCATGATACGCCACGGACTCCTATACACCGACCCCGGGTGTGTCCCCATTCCTCAACCCCCTATTTCCCACATGCTTTGGCAAACCTAATGTATAATTTTAGACCTGCCAATAAAGCTTTATTGATAGATAGAAAATGTTGTGCTGAGAGCCGGCTACTTCCCCCAGAGCTGGAACCAGGGCATCTTCACCCCCATACACAAGAGCGGAGACAGGTACGACCCAGCCAACTATCGAGGGATATGTGTCAGCAGAACCTGGGGAAACTCCTCAGCAGTATCCTGAATAAGAGGATCCTCAGCTTCCTCACCCGGCACAACATCCTCAGCAGAAGCCAAGCAGGCTTCATACCAAACCACCGCACCACGGACCACATCTACACCCTGCAGGGCCTCATCAAGAGCCATGTCCACAATACAAAGCATGGAAAGATCTATGCCTGCTTTGTGGACTTTGAGAAGGCTTTTGCCTATTCCTGAAACTTCTTGAAAGCGGAATAGGAGGAAAAACATATGATGTCATCAGAAGTTCCTATACTGAGAACAGATGCAGCATGAAGGTGAATGGGAGGAGAACGGCTTATCTCCGGCAGAGCCGAGGGGTCAGACAGGGCTGCAGCCTCAGTCCAACCCTGTTTAACATCTATATCAATTTGCTGGCGGTGCAACGGCCACGGGTTTCTTAGGCTAAAGGCACACTATCAGGATTGCATGCGGATTTTCAGCGCGGATTTGTGTGCGGGAAAATCCGCACCGTAGGTCATGTACATTGTATTCTATGAGAATTTAAAATTCTCAATGCACATGATGCCGATTTTATCCTGCACAGATTTTGACCCGCGATGTGGATTTTAAAATCCGCAGCATGTCAATTTATTTTATTTTCCTGACCGGATTTTCTTCATTCACTTAGTAAAATCTGCATGCGGAAAATCTGCACCGAATCCACACCAATTGATGCAGATTGACCGCACAGATTTGCCTGCGAACACCTACAGATTTCAGTGCTGATTCTCCGCACATGAATCCTGAACGCGTGCATGTACCCTTAAAGTAAATGTTTTTCGTGACGCCAGTTGCAGTGAAGCAACAAGGGCTCAGGGCCCCTTTTAGTGATACTGTGGATGGTTCCCAGATGTAGGAATACCAGAGTGGTGTAGGGTAGCCTATAATAACCTTTATGGTTGCTGCACGTGTCACAGTACTCCTACCTGGATACCCTGGAACCCAGGTGTTGTCGTCCGAAGCAGACAAAGGGGGTAGTTGAATGATGGGATGAAGAATAAATTGAGTCCAGACTTTGTGATGAAGTTGAAAAGCAGCTTTACTTGGCATAAACGTTTCTCCAAACAGTTTACAGACTTTATCTTGGTCCCCAGCAGGCTTTGGCATTAACTGTGCCAGGCAAACTCCTCTCTGCTATGTCTGTTGCTCTCTGGCTCTGCTGTACTGTCAGGGTAGCTGTAAACTTAGCTTTAGCTGAAGGCTGCAACTTCTTTGTTTGTAGTCTGTCTCTAAACTGGTCCAGGGAACTTTACTCCTGACTTCAGAGGCTTCCAGCTTCTGTCTCCAAATCCAGCTGAGCTGAAGGTGCTCCAGCTGGCCTGGGCAAGGCCACGTCCAACAGGGATGTGCACCTGCTGCACACCCTACCCCTGTCTAGGGAAGACCTAAACTGCCACTAACTGGTCCCCACCCTTCCTGCAGCCAGTCGGACACACCCACCACACCACAGAGGGGGGTGTTAGAATGGTAGGAAAGGTTCAACTCTATGTAACTATAGCTCTGCCATTTATGCTGCCATCTGCTGGTGAACCAGGCATATTACATAACAGTTACATGGAAAGAGATATGCACATTATATAGGATCTGGAAATAAATGCATAGAATGACATTAGGTTAACCAATAAAGACAGTAGCGGGGTGCAAAAGTTGTAATGTCAGTAGCAGGCAGGCATCCTCAAACTGCGGCCCTCCAGCAGTTGCAAAACTACAACTCCCAGCATGCCCGAACAGCCTACAGCTATCAGCCTACAGCAGGGCATTGTGGGAGATGTAGTTTTACAACAGCTGGAGGGCCACAGTTTGAGGATGCCTGCTCTAGGGCGTTACAGCTGCGGCCCTGGAGTCCTCCTCTGCACCTGGTCTCACCCTCCATGACACAGAGGTGAAATTTCTCCTTAAAGGGAACCTGTCACCTGGAAAAGACAATTTACACTAATCACAGTACCTTAAAGTATCTCTCATAGTGTGCCCAAAGATGTATTCATTTCTTCTTTTTGCGTTGTGCTGTCTCATAAAATCGACTTAAAAAACTGTGTTTGGCACCTTTTTGAAGTCGTGCTGAAGTCACGGGGGCAGCGGCCTCCTTGACTCAACCGTCGGATAAGCCGCTCCTCCGCATATTGATGGACATTTTTCCCTGTAGCCGTGACCGCGCTCTTCTCACGCATGCAACGTGCGCGTCCTGCCGCAGCATGATCCCGGCTACGGCTCCCTCCCTGGCATCTGCATGTTCACTGCGCCTGCGCCGTTTTATACAGCGCGCTCATTGCTTCTCCCCTGCGGCGTGAGCGCGATCACTGTCTGCTTGCACTGCAGCGCAGGCGCAGTGAACATGCAGATGCCAGGGAGGGAGCCGTAGCCAGGATCGCGCTGCGGCAGGATGCGCATGCGCGAGAAGAGCGCGGTCACGGCTACAGGGAAAAATGTCCATCAATATGCGGAGGAGCGGGATAGGGGCGGGATTTTCCGACGGTTGAGTCAAGGAGGCCGCTGCCCCCGTGACTTCAGCACGACTTCAAAAAGGTGCCACACACAGTTTTTTAAGTCGATTTTATGAGACAGCACAACGCAAAAAGAAGAAATGAATACATCTTTGGGCACACTATGAGAGATACTTTAAGGTACTGTGATTAGTGTAAATTGTCTTTTTCAGGTGACAGGTTCCCTTTAATGCAGATGATCTTCTGTTACTATCGCCAACTGAGAAAGGTCTCCAAGATAACCTGAAGATCCTGGAGAAGTTCAGTAACACGTGGGCACTGCCCATCAATCCAAAGAAAACCAACATCATGGTGTTCCAGAGAAGAAACCGGAAAGCAGCCGGGCGTCCTCCCTTCCTGCTAAACAACTGTCCACTTTCAGAAACCGACAGCTACACCGACCTGGGCCTAGGAATCAGCCAATCAGGGAGTTTTAAGAAAGCCATGGAAACACTGAAAAACAAGGCGAGCAAAACCTTCTCTGCCATCAGAAGGCGTCTGTATCATCTTAAGGCACCAGTGACCGTCTGGCTTACAATCCTTGACACCATCATCGTCCCAATCCTCCTGTATGGCAGCGAAGTCTGGGGCCCAGACATATTCCCAGACCGGGCAAAGTGGCACTTTGGGCCAACAGAACTATTCCACCTAGAACTCTGCCAACACCTTCTCCAGGTCCACAGGAGCACCCCAAGCAGCGCCTGTGGAGCAGAACTGGGCAGATTCCCACTCTACTTTGCTGTCCAGAAGAGGGCGCCATCATTCAGAGCCCATCTGCCTAGCAGCAGTCCCAGCTCCTACCATCACAAAGCCTTGCTACACCAAGAAGCCCCAGAAAAACAAAGCACCCTGCAACAAGTCACCCAAACCCAGCCTGCCCAAGCCACCAACCAATACAGCCTGGCAAAGGGCGAAATCCAGAGGACGATACACAAGGGCAAAGAGGAGTATATCAGAGTCTGGAGGAACGACATACGAACATCACAGAAGCTGACCGTATACCAGAGCCTGCAGAGGGAGCACAAACTGGCCCCATATCTGGAGAAACTCCCCAATCCAAGAGACCGACAGATCCTGAGCCGGCACAGACTGAGCGCCCACAGCCTGCTCATTGAATCCGGGCGTCACCCACAGAGGTACATGCCCAGGGAGAGCAGACTGTGCCAGCTGTGCGACCAGGAGGCCGTGGAGGATGAGGCTCATTTCCTGCTGCGGTGCCCCAAATAGCAGTGAGGGAGACTGACTTCAGGAGACTGTCTGATCTCTGCCCAGACTTCACCTCCATGGATGAGGAAGAGAGACTCTCCATACTGCTGGGGGAAGAGGAGAACACAGCGGCCATAGCAGCACAATATATTACTGCCTGCCATAGACTGAGAGGAGCCTGATATACCATGGACTCCTATATCCCCACCCTGGACGTGTCCCCATCCCCCAGCCCTACCCAATTATTCCCCACTTGCTTTGGCAATGCTAAAATGTATTACGTTTTTTAGTCCTGCCAATAAAGCGGATTTGATTTTGATAGATAGACATGAGAGAGAGAAAGATATGAGATAAATAGATGAGATAGATAGGATTTTGTACATAAAGCCTCCACATGCCTTTCACAGATCGGGATCAGTACAAATCGATACAGCTCAGATGAGCTCTTGTAGATGCAGCACAGATTGACGGCATTAATGATCTCAGCACGGATAGGGCAGGGCGGGCGCTGCGCTCCTATAGGGACAGCTGGGATGAATCTAACGGTCGCCTGCCTGGGCTCTGCATATAGTAACACAGCAGAGTATCTATTTACACAGAGACGGTGGTGTGCCTACCATTGTAGCAGGCCGTTATGGGGTCCATGGTGGGAGAGAGCACAGCACTGAACTGCTTACCCTGCCACAAGGGGGAGCTCACTGCACACAGATTTATACTGCCTCTATACAAAGTCATAGCAGCTATCTGCCGCTAGGGGAAGCTCACTGCACACAGCCCCCATACACTGTCAATGCAGCTAGCTGCCACTAGAGGGAGCTCATTGCACACAGATTTATACAGTTGTATAAATCCATATGCTGTGAGCTCCCCCCAGTGGTCACTACAGGGAGACAGAATTATGTAATTTATCACAGAATTCTGGACCAAAAAGCTGAATGATGGACACTAACTATTCTAAGTCTTGCCATGATTCCTGTATAAATCCCTACTGTGACGACAGTCTAGATATGACCTTGTTCCGTACAGGTACCATAGGGTGCTATGATTAGACATTGCATTAGGTCTAGTGCAGTGTCTGAGGGGGTGGAGCATGACTCAGATTCTCTCTTTGATGTTCTATGTATCTTTGTGTCATGCTCCACCTCCTAAGCCCTTGTATCAGTTTTGCACAGACTGTTTAGTTGATCTATACAGAGCGTAATAACATAGTGGATTACGGCTACGGAGCGTTATAATTGTGCTCTATCACAAAGATATAAGAACATCTGGAGACGGATGGGGGGCTTCTATGGGGGGAGTCAGAGCTCACGGTCTTCAGCCTGTTTGTTTTCCACATAATAGAAGAAAGCATTATAAATGCCGGGTTAAAGTAATAAGAGGTCTTGGCAGCCTGAGTGTGTTCATAATAATTATCATTAAGTAAGGAAGGGATAATACTTTCCATTGTCTTGCAGGAATGGGGGTAGGGTAAGGAGCAGGGAGACGCGTCAGTCGCCATTCTCTGTGCTACACCGACTCCTCTCAGCTGCCCCTCAGGACAGATTTGCTGTCATACTTGGTCTTATACAGTTGTGAGGAAGGAGTAATACTGCCACACTGTGGTCAGTGTTGGTACTGCAGGAGAAGAATTTTATATTTTATGGTTGGTGCTGCTCCTGCAAATAAGTATGTAAAAACTGCAGCATGTCCTGAAAACCCAAGCAGTTTTACCCCAATTGTATGAATGGGACTATAAACAGCATATGTGAACACCCTTAAAAGGAGTTTTCCAGGACGTTTTGTGGATGGATATTGATGACCTATCCTCAGGTCTGACACCAGGTACCTCCACTGATTAGCTATTTTGGGCAGCCGTCAGCACCAGAAACTATATAGTAAATCTATAGTTTCCAGCAATTGAATTTTCTATTTTAGCTCTTTTTCAAATGAATGGGAGCTGGGCTGCAGTACCCCAGAATGGCCACTGCAAGGTGGAGGGAGCCTTTTCCCTCCAGCTCCGTCCACTGTATAGTTTCCAGCAGATGCTTTAGATAACCGATTGGTGGGGTTCTGGGTGCTGGCCTGCCACCGATTTGATACTGATGACCTATCTTGAAGTCCAGTAAAATCCCTTTAAAGGGCATCTGTCAGCAGTTTTGTAGAGGCTTATTTGCATATAATAAAACATCATTTTTCTCAGCAATGCGGGCACATATGAACATGGGACCAACAAAGATGCCTTCAGCTGCCAAGTGCACATGTAACAGGTCAGCCAGTGTCATAGGTACAAAACTGCTGACAGATGCCTTTTTAATAGGCAGCACATTTTGCAGCCAAAGTCTTTACTCCACAGGGAATTACATTGTAAATTAAAAATATTTAAAAGCATAGCCTATAGCTAAAAAGAAATGTGCATGTACAAAAAAAAAAAAAATCAAGACATCGACCTGCTTCAGATTTACAACCCACAGAGCAGGTCAGCGTCCGCATGGATTTTTTTTCCCACTGCACGTTCAAATCTCACCCATTTTGCTGCTACTGTAATATGCTGGAGGACAGAAAATACACTGCGTGTGAGCACACCCTAGAGCAGAAATTTGGTGTATTTGCCCCAAAGGCTCCAGTGTGAATGCCTCTCTGGTGCCCTCTATGGACCTTTCATCCTATCCAGGCCTGAGCTGTTGATAGCAGATTGGACGCATGTAATAAGTTGTGAGCAACGCTGAATAAACTGCAAGTTAATTAAGAAAATAGGATTTATTTAAACCAACACAAAACAGCATTAAAAATACTAAATTTACATAATGTATGTCAATTAATTTAACAATTTAAAAAAATATAAGAAGCAGAGAAGATAAAATCACCCAAAACTCCATTGAAAAGTGGTCTTCGGAGGGGGGGGGGGGGGGAGGCGATGTCAAAGATGATGATTAGCATGCATAATTTATGGTGGTACCAAAAATTGGTCACAGTAAGGCCTCAACCGTGTCCATTGTTTGCAGTCCGCAAATAGCGGATCCGCAAGACAAAGAAACCGCATTTTGGAGGGACGTCCAGCCCTCAGTAGAGCAGCCCTATCCTATGGGCAAGAATAGAACATGTTCTGCTCGGATGCGGACCCAAACCACGGTCAAGTGCATGAGGCCTAAATGTGGTCTGGATAATGGGGGTGGTCTTCTATAGTTTTGTTTTTTGCTTTTTTTCTGACCAAATTGCGAGGGGCAAGATATTAGTAGTCAGGATCTTATTAAAAAAAAAAATCTTTTTGTTATCGGCATGGTTAGACACCTGATTATATGATTTTTCTGCTGTGTATGAACTGGAATGCAGCGGGATGTCACCTTGGCAGGGAGGGAAACGCCAAATGGAAAAGGACTTAGGAAAACTAGAAGAATGGTCAGAACTCTGGCAACTGAAATTTAATGTGGATAAGTGCAAGATAATGCACCTGGGACGTAAAAACCCAAGGGCAGAATATAGAATATTCGACACAGTCCTGACCTCAGTATCTGAGGAAAGGGATTTAGGAGTAATTATTTCAGAAGACTTAAAGGTGGGAAGACAATGTAATAGAGCAGCACGAAATGCAAGCAGAATGCTTGGATGTATAGGGAGAGGTATAAGCAGTAGAAAGAGTGAAGTGCTTATGCCGCTGTACAGAACACTGGTGAGACCTCACTTGGAGTATTGTGCGCAGTACTGGAGGCCATATCTCCAGAAGGATATAGATACTCTAGAGAGCGTTCAGAGAAGAGCTACTAAACTAGTACATGGATTGCAGGATAAAACTTACCAGGAAAGATTAAAAGACCTTAATATGTAGAGCTTGGAAGAAAGAAGAGACAGAGGGGAGATGATAGAAACTGCTAAATACATAAAGGGAATCAACTCGGTAAAGGAGAGCATATTTAAAAGAAGAAAAACTACCACAAGAGGACACAGTTTTAAATTAGAGGGGCAAAGGTTTAAAAGTAATATAAGGAAGTATTACTTTACTGAGAGAGTAGTGGATGCATGGAATAGCCTTCCTGCAGAAGTGGTAGCTGCAAATACAGTGGAGGAGTTTAGGCATGCATGGGATAGGCATAAGGCCATCCTTCATATAAGATAGGGCCGGGGGCTATCCATAGTATTCAGATATATTGGGCAGACTAGATGGGCCAAATGGTTCTTATCTGCCGACACATTCTATGTTTCTATGTTTCTATGCACGGCAGGCAGCCATTTTGGAATGTACATAAAGTATAATGCAGGAGACAGTCCTGAGTAGAGATGAGCGAACTTCTGTTTTAAGTTCGGCGTCTAAAGTTCGGCTTCCGGTTAGCGGAGAATCCCGATCTGGATCCGGATATGGATTCCGACTTCCGTTGTGGTCCGTGGTAGCGGAATCAATAATGGCCGATTATTGATTCCGCTACCACGGACCACAACGGAAGTCGGAATCCATATCCGGATCCAGATCGGGATTCTCCGCTAACCGGAAGCCGAACTTTAGACGCCGAACTTAAAACAGAAGTTCGCTCATCTCTAGTCCTGAGCTACTACTGACTGTATAATTTGGAGTAAAGGCCGTTCCCAGACCCCTGCTTTTGTTCAGTGTATGGCACGGGTCACCCTTGCCTGGTTCCGATTTCAAGCAAATTCCAGTCTGCAGTGTTCTAGGCGGGAACCGGTGTCCTTCACTTTGTCACCATGACCTTTGGGCGGGCATTGAGTGGTAGAATCTCCTGGAAATCTTTTGCCAGTTCTCGTAGGGAATCCATGTACGGATTCACATTCTCTTCCATCCACTCTTCCACCGTGTCCTGGAAATAGATGGAATCGAGCTCGGATCGCAGGGCCTGTATGTGGGATTCCCATTCTTCATTGGCTCTGGAAGAGAATGGAAGAGGTTCATGAAGGACATCACGCTACCTGGGGGTCATGCTGTTATTTCTGGCCATTCGGCCTATGTTTTAATTTTACATAAACAGCGCCACTTATGTATATAGGCTGTCTCTGGTATTGCAGTTAAAGGCTGTGTAAGCCTTCGGGGGAATTTTTTTTTTTTTACGATTGCATTTTACTCATATTGGGATTAAAACCATTTTTTCAATTGGTCTTTATTAAAAATATTCAGCAGCTTTGTCATAAAAGGTAAACTTCTACCTAGCTGTGAGAATGGTACTTTCACTGTCACTTTGTGCCGGTCATCTAATAACCCTTATTTCTAAATTACTAATAGCTCAAAAACACTTATTTAAGCCACATTCTTATGAGTAAAATAAGAAGTGAGCTATAATGAATTTTTCTAAGGTCAGAGATCAGAGATAAGGAGCCGTTAGCTGAGCTGCCTGATGGAACACAGTAAAAATACAGAGCCTGCTACTAGAGAATCTCAAGGCTGCACAGAGAAAAGGGCTCAACATTGTTAATAAATACCAATTGAAAAAAAATATTTTTTAGCTCAAAATTAGTATAATGCGATAATTAAAAAAATGCCCCCAAAAAGTGTTCACAGCCTTTAGGTGTTGTCATAGGGATACAGAGTCTTGTAACCAGGCAGAATCCAGCCACTACAGGTAAGACAATGATAAATGATGCACCGCACCTATGATCACATTTGTAGGAAGCGTTGTCTTGGGGATTATATTCTCATAGAAGGCATGTAAACTTAAAGGGGTTTTCCAGGACTTCAAAATTGATGGCTCATCCTTAGGTCGGCCGATCAGCTCTCCAGCTAGTGCCACTTCCCCTTTATTGTTTACCAGGCAAACAATGAACTCGGCAGAGCACCACCACCCCTTCCCAAAAGCCGCTTGGCAGGGGTGCTAGCAGTAAAGATAGGCCATCCAATTTAAAGCCCTGGAGATCCCCTTTAACCTACACAAGGAAGATATCTATTAACACATGTCTATGACATTTCCTCATGTGTGATTTATTTTTATTTTTTTACTCACTTTAAGATTTTTGCACTGAATGTCTCCATTTTATGCGGATTGCCAAATCGGTGCGCCCTGTGGTAGCGCGAGAACCAGCCACTGATTTCACTGCACAAGAAAAAGAAAGAAAGTATCATCACACTGTAATACAAAAGTGCTTCATAGCATATAATACATGATACATACAAGATGCTTCAATGCAAGTAAAATCTAACCATGGGGCCCTACAGAAAACCTCCAGAAGGGGCCCGCTAGGCCGTAACCAGCAGATTAATATTTCGCAGCATTATTACGGTCTTTACTGTATCCCCTGCCTCTCCACTCCGCCTGCAGATACAAGTTTTGTCCTTCCGTCATAGGGGCCACTACCTGCACCTCGCCTCTAAGGTGGCATTTTAAACCAGCTGGGCCCTATAGCCCTATAGGGGACTTCTGCGTTGGAGCACTGTTGCGCAGACGCCAGTACCCGGCTCGCACTGGAGCTGTACAGGTCAAGTTACTCAGCGTTTCAATCACCAGTTCACACTGCCCTCAGATAGACATAAAACTGGTGACAGATGTCCGCTTAAGTTTCCGGTGTAATATGATCATGACACATGGACAGGAGAATGAGGTCTAAGTTTTCAGTCTGCGCCATAGTGCAGCCCACGTCCGTCAGTTATGCCCGTACTGCCCTCATATCGCACAGCACAGTTGACTATAAGGTACTTGGCTCAGAAATATTGAGAAGCACTGCCCTGTGCCATGCTGAAGGTTGTGGTGGTGATGCCCTGCCACACAGTGTTGGGGATACAACAGCATGCACCATATACAGTATTGTGTATTAATATCACGTGACCAGTAGATGGCGCTGTGTGTTAAGGTTACCAGTTGTGTATATCTGTAAAACTTGTTGGTTCTCTCTCGCTCGTTTTATACCAAGATGGCTGCTGTTACAGTTTGCTGAAATGTCTTGGATGTTTGGAACTTAATCCATACAAATAAACCAAGTTCTGCCTCATCACAAGCTGCTAGTGACTTCTCTAACCCACAACCAACACACAGCTCATACATCAGGCACCAGCGCCCCTGTATTAGTTTGATGCTGTCATTCATTCCTTACCTGTCTCCTTCAGTGATTTCACGGACCTTATTTTTCAGATCACTGTGGATTTTTCTCACCATGTTATAAATTTCAGCTCCAGGAAATGCACCGGTCCCTTCACTGCAAGTAGCAAATCATCAAATATTAGATTTCTGCCCTAAACCTAATTATGAAGCCTCAAATTAAATAGAGAACTGGGACTGCAGCCTCACTTAAAGGGCATCTTTCGGCAGATTTGTACCTATGACACTGGCTGACCTGTTACATGTGCGCTTGGCAGCTGAAGGCATCTGTGTTGGTCCCATGTTCATATGTGCCCGCATTGCTGAGAAAAATGATGTTTTAATATATGCAAATGAGCCTCTAGGAGCAATGGGGGCGTTGCCATTACACCGAGAGGCTCTGCAACTGCTGTGCCCTCTGCACTTTGACAGGGCCAGGCAGTGTAAATGTCATCACACTTGGTCCTGTCAATCAAAATGCAGAGGGCGCAGCAGTTGGAGAGAGCAGAGCCTCTAGGTGTAATGACAACGCCTCCGTTGCTCTTAGAGGCTCATTTGCATATATTAAAACATCATTTTTCACAGTAATGCGGGTACATATGAACATGGGACCAACACAGATGCCTTCAGCTGCTAAGTGTACATGTAACGGGTCAGCCAGTGTCATAGGTACAAAACTGCTGACAGATGCCCTATAAATATGGCTGCAATACCAGACACAACAATGGGACAACGGGGGCACGGTTTCTGGAAATAAATTTGCAGATACTTTTTACCTGATCCAGGACAACCCCTTGAGTTATAACACGCAGTGAAGACGCAGGTTGTAATTACCAAGTGTTTTTCTCTACATTGATGTTGCTGAAGCCCAGGATGTGAGAAATGTCCTTCTTGGCCTCCTCGGTGAATTGTCCTGCGTGGGAGAAGGCAAGTGACAGTGCTGCAAATTAGACACCGCGTCTCGGTGACATCGGCGAATGCACTTACCGTACTTGAGAGTCTTCAGACACACAGCCAGGGAAGGGATGCCCACCGGCAGCAGCTCGCACAGCACTGAGTAATGGTCGTACCTGCGGGGACAGACAATGAGCGGTCAGTCAGTGACGGGAACAGCGGAGGAATAACCTCCCAGCTATGATGACATCATCAACACAATATAGCAAATCAAAGCATCATACTCTGCCGAGCAGGCAGTAAATGCACAAGACACTGGCATAAGAGAGCGCCGAGCGGTACAGGAGTACCAGGACACACTCCCCGATGTACCCCAGAGCCGCAGGGTTAGTACATGATGTAGACACGGATGTATTTACAGTACAGGATCTCATACAACACATGTAAGTAGCCTGCGGCTTGGCAGCTGCTCGGGAACTTTGAAGCCTATAATGTGATGCCAATTTTATGCCACTCTCAGTTATTATACATCATGAGAGCGAAGATGAAAGCTGCCCTCTGCAGTCATACATCCCAGACAGCGCAAGGGGTTGTCAGGTTAGCAGAAGCTGTTAAAGGGGTTGTCCGAGATTTTTATATTGATGGCCTTTCCTCAGGATAGGTCACTAATATTTCCCATAGATGAGATCTGACTCCTGACAGCCCTGTCAATCAGCTGTTCGAAGAGGCTGGGGCACTCAGGTGGGAGTCACACGGCCTAGGAGCAGCTCAGTCCCATTAAATGTGAATAGGCCTGGACTGCAATACCAAACACGGCCTCTATACAATAGACGGCGCTGTGCTTGACAAGAAGGCCGCAACATCCACCAGAGCGCTGGGGTTTCTTCAGATAGCTGATCAGCAGAGGAGCCGGGTGTCATACCCCCCCACCTCAAACACTCAGAAAACCCCTTTAACAAAAAAAACATTTAATTGCCTGTTCGATCTTCTAAAAAGTGAAGATTCAATTTTAGACATTTTTGTCTGTGCCCCAAGAGGAGCGTCATTGAAATATGTCAAAATTTCTAGTAAAAGAAATATCAGGGCAGTGCCAAAGAGATTAAAGGGTTAATCTGAACAAGGACATTTATGGCATATCCACAGAGACCACCCTTCTTGAGCACTGGGTCTCATGGCTGCTGTGAGAGTACTATGGGAGTACTGAAATAGGAGAGTAAGCATGCTCGGCCATTTTCAGAACTCCCATAGATGTGCATGCCCAGCCACCTCTCCATTCACAGCACACACACAAGACGAGATTCGGGGTCCCAGAGGTGTTCCTGTGTATATGCCATAAATGTCCCAGATGGGAATAACCCTTTGAACACAACCACCGCAAGGTTTCTGACCTCTGCCACCCGGTCAGAGCAATGCCGCTGTAGTGGATCTTGGGGAACTTTCTCATACTGTTGATGACTTTCTTCCACTCCTGGTGGTTCTTCATGTGCAGGTCCATCGGGGTCCACATCTGGGCTGGGCCGGACGCCCCTTTAAAAGCACTTGCAAACCAAATATTTGTAAATCCACTTTTCTCATATTTAGAAATAAAGGACTCTGAGAACAGAAATATAAGATATTCCCATTAGATATAAGATCTTCTCAGTGCAGGCGCCCCAGGCTGGTAGGGCTGTACTTTTATATAAAGGTCAGTCCTGCCATCCCCGCTGCCATTACCCCTGTACAGGGGAACTTCCCCAGAAGACCACTTCTTTTTAGACTGATTTTCCTACCCTCTATATTCTACAGAAGCTGTCCCTCTAGAGCAGACCACACATCTATCCGATCAAAGACCACTTTTTCTAGCAAAGTTTTCAGTAGGAACCCCCTTTGATAAGATCATGCATTGGACTTTGTGAACTTGTCTGGATGCAGGTCTGGGCTCTGTCACATCACTGCCCTGGAGTGAGCAGGAGACTGGCAAGGGACAGAAGTGCAGGATCTTCGAGAAGGGGAGAGTGCTGCCAAAGAGTAGGGTCATGGTGGGGACTAGGAATGAGAGAAGGATCCATAACAAAGTATGAAAGGAACCACCACCTATCCAACCAAAGACCACCCATCTATCCAACCAAAGACCTCTTTTACAAGCACATTTGTCAGTGAGAACCCCTTTGAAAAGACCATACATTGGACTTACTCGCAGGTCTGGGTTGTGTTGCATTACTGCCCTGGAGTTAGCAGAAGACTTGCAAGGGACATACGTGGAGGATGTCAGAGAAGGGAAGAGTGCTGCCAAAGAGTAGAGTCATGGTGGGAGCCAGAAATAAGGGGAAGCCATGCTGGGGGCCAGGAATGAGAGTGGAGCAATGGCGGCGATTAGGAATGAGAGGGAAGCCTAGTAGAGGACCAGTTAATAAGAGGGGAAGCAATGCCTTGGACTAGGAATGAGAGGAGAGCCATGTTAGGGACCAGGAATGACAGGGGAGCCATGGTGGGGGACCAGGAATGGGATGGGAGCCATGGTGGGGGACCAGGAATGAGAGGGGAGCCATGGTGGGGACGAGGAATGAGATCGGGCCATGAGGGGGGGGGGGACCAGGAATGAGAGGGGGGCCATGGTGAGGACTAGAAATGAGGGGGGAGCCATGGTGGGGGACCAGGAATGAGATCGGGGCCATGGGGGGGGGCTAGGAATGAGATGGGAGCCATGGTCGGGGACCAGGAATGAGAGGGGAGCCATGGTGTGGGACCAGGAATGAGAGGGGAGCCATGGTGGGGGACCAGGAATGAGATCGGGAGCGATGGGGGGGCTAGGAATGAGATGGGGGCCATGGGGGGGGGACCAGGAATGAGAGGGGGGCCATGGTGAGGACTAGAAATGAGGGGGATGCCATGCTGGGGACCAGGAATGAGAGAAAACACCATAACTGAGGAACATGTATGACAGGGGGAACCATAATGAGGATGAGGAACCATAATGAGGATGAGGAATGCGAAGAGAGCCCTTCTGGGACTAGAAATTATGGGAAGGGCTTGCTGGGGCCTAGGATTGATAGGGGATCTATGGTGGGGACTGGGAGACATGTTGGAGACCAAGAATTAGAGGGGTGCCCTGTTGGGGACCAACATTTGGCAGTCTTGAACTGGGAAAGGAAAGGGCCACCATGGGAACTAAGAAATAAAGGCAGACACCTATGGTATTGCATTTTGCATGGTTACTTGTGCACAGTAAGTCCTAGTCTTGGACTGGTCCTGTGTGATATGCCGATGTGATGGCAAGCATAACAAACATGATTTCGACACTTTAACCTTCAGTCTGTATAATTTCTTCTTTAAGAGGACCACTCCCATAAAAAGGTCAACTCAAAGAGGTTTGCCTGCACTTGGTAAATGTACAACTCACACTGAGATTTCCAGGCTCCAGTGATGATAACAACCGTGCATTGTCCCCCTCGGCCTCGCCTAACCAGTCGCATTCCATCTGTCTTACTAGCGATGGCGCCAAGTCGTTCTCCTCAGCCTCCTTACAAGCTAATCGCAGTGATAAGCGGTTTAATGTGCTTTGCATGGCTGTGGAGCTCACAAAGCGAGAAAATCTGCCTCTACCTCATTAGGATCAGGAATTTATTTTAATACGAGAAATACAAAAAAAGACGGGACAGAAAATGTCTAAATGCGAAATGAAGAGCAAATACGCGGCTGCAGAGAAGACTCCGAAAATCTCAACCAACATTAATATGCAACGTACAAAGACATAGCTAACACTGTGCAGAATAGACAAAGACTCCTCCCTGACTGCAGGGGGCAGCATTATACACTCCATCCCCGCATGTTTCTACCTCTGTTTGGGCCACGTTTCAATTTTCAGCCTTTATCTGATAGAGGTTAGATGGACAGTACATACGCTATTCTTGCCATGTGGCACATATATAGATTAACTCTCTTCCAAGAGCCAGAAAGCTCCGTCGGCAGTGCCACCTAGTGGAGGTAGCTACCCTACAGTGCATGTCTGAACCTTTATCACGCCTAAAGATATTTCAAACACCAAGAGCATTCTCCACCTGAAAGAGGTTGTCCCATGAAAAATATTCTGCACTTTTCAAACCAGCACCTGGATCTGAATACTTTTGCAATTGCATATAGCCAAAAGTATAGCCACTGAGTTATTCAATGAAATGTATGTGTATAGCGCCACCTGCTGTTTGTTGTCTTATTTCTTTGCCCACTTTGCTGAGGTGGACGCACGTGCCCAGTTCCATCCTTCAACTGCCTCTTGAGCTGTAATAGGGAGAGAGCTGCAGCAGAAGGGAAATGCCCACATGAGTTGCAGCAGAAAGGACACACCCATGAGCTGCCAGCTTGATATAAATCTAGCAGAGCAATTGGAGCAATGAATGGGGAGATCTCTGGATCCATGTGAGGTAGAGGGCTCGTTATAGCTTTGTTAGAAAGAGATTGTCACGTACTGCATGATGTGCGATTTTCTTCATGGTTCGTTATCATTAGTTTAATCTTAGCATTGCATTGTGTCAAAAAATTTCATTTTAATTTCTTTAAAAAAAATACCAAATTTACTAAAAATGTTGAAAAATTAGCAAATTTCAATTTCTCTACTTTTATAATAGATAGTAATAACTCCAAAAATAGTTATTACTTTACATTCCCCATATGTCTACTTCGTGTTTGAATCATTTTGTGAATGCCATTTTATTGTTTGGGGACGTAAGAGGGCTTAGAAGCAAATCTTGAAATTTTTCTGAAAATTTCCAAAACCCACTTTTTAATGACCAGTTAAGGTCTGAAGTCACTTTGTGAGGCTTGCATAATAGAAACCACCCAAAATGACTCCATTTTAGAAACTGCACCCCTCAAGGTATTCAAAACTGATTTTTACAAACTTTGTTAACCCTTTAGGTGTTCCTCAAGAATTATTGGAAAATGAAGATGAAATTTCTGAATTTCGCTTTTTTGGCAGATTTTCCATTTGAATAAAAAAAAAAATCCCACTAACAACGCAATTAACAACCAAACGAAACTCAATATTTATTGCCCTGATTCTGTAGTTTACAGAAACACCCCATATGTGGTCATAAACTGCTGTACGGGCACACGGCAGGGCGCAGAAGGAAAGAAACGCCATATGGTTTTTGGAAGGCAGATTTCACTGGTATAATTTTAAGCTGCCATGCCACATTTGAAGACCCCCTGATGCACCCCTAGAGTAGAAATTCAAAAAAAGACCCAATTTTGGAAACTACGGAATAAGGTGGCAGTTTTGTTGGTACTATTTTAGGGTACATATGATTTTTGGTTGGTCTATATTACACTTTTTGTGAGGCAAGGTAGCAAAAAATAGCTGTTTAGGCACCGTTTTCATTTTTTGTTGTTTACAATGTCCATCTGACAGGTTAGATCGTGTGGAATTTTTAGAAAGCAGGTTGTTACGGACGCGAGTGCACCTAAAGCAGAGGCATTAGGGTCATCTGAGGCAGGGTAATAGTGGGGATCCTGGAGCAGAGGTATTAGGGGGCCAACTGGAGAAGAGGAAATATTAGGGGTGCATTTAGAGTGGGGGCATCTGAAGCTGTGGCACTAATGGGCGTGCACCTAAAGCAGAGACATTGGGGGGACCTAGGGCAGAGTCCCCCCATTGCCACTCAGAACTCTGCAGAGAGCAGCACACATACACAGATCTAAGTCTGGGCAAACTAACTGAGTAAAAAAAAAAAAATCATACAAGTAGCCTTTCTCTACATGATAAATGCCTATTGCTGAAGTGAGACATCCCCTTTAGGTGTTCTACACTTAATAGGGTTAGGCATGCTGCGGTTTGCTCTCCGGTATGAGAACGGAACGGAATTCATTTTGGAGCATTCAGTTCGGTTCAGATACGTTTTGTCCCCATTGACAATGAATGGGGACAAAACGGAAGCTATGACCTACGACTGATCAATACTGAAAAATATTAACGCTAGTGTGAAAGTAGCCCAAGTCTTTAAAAGTGTTGGAGCAATGTCAAGTACCACGTTGCTATGTTTCTATTTCCCTTACAGCTGCTGTCAGAAAGGCAGTCCACGTCTTCTCGGAGGCATCCATTGAGGCCATAGCTTCAGTGGTCTACCTGACGGTAGAAGTTGCTGAGGTCATAAAGGATGAAATGGACCCTACTACGGATTCATTTACGTTCTACACCGATAGTAAGGTTGTACTTGGATACATATACAACCAGACAAGACAATTTTACATATACATTAGCTATAGAGTTGAACGCTTCAGAAGCTTCTCCACTCCCGGACAGTGGCATTGCATCTCCACCGACCTCAATCTAGCTGACCGCAGAACAAAGGTCTACTCCTGTTTCAGGCCTCATTGATCACATGTTGCTGTCACCCCCAAGTTTCTTCTTTCAGGACCTTTGTTCATTACCTGCTGAGGCCAGTTATGAATTGGTGGAAATCAGACCTACAAACTACGCTCTATACTACAGCGATTCCTAAATTAAGGCTCAAGACACACTGCTTTGAGCGTTTCTCAAGACGGTCATCTCTTGTACTAGCTACTGCTAAGTCTAATCCACATTGCTCGATCTTGTGCAAAGGATATCTCTTCAGGCTGCCATGGTTGGCACAACCGTAAGGATAACCCTTCAGTTGTGGATATTGAACTTGCAGGAGAAGCTGTCATTCGGTGTGAAGTGCAAGAAACTTCGTATGAAGATAATGTTACCTGAAGAAGGAAGCCTACCATAAGGAATTTCCATCTTTAAACATTTCCACTGGATTACAATGTGGGTTGGTGGATGTGTCGGCATGTTGTGGCTTCCCCCATCCGAAGATGGGTTTCCCCTGGAACTTACCGGATTACTTTCTTCAAAATTTGCTGTTCCAGAATGTAAATTAGACTATACCATTGTTATTGTTCACATACTTATATAGAACATTTTGCTCAGAAATATTATTGTGAAATCTAAAGATTTCAGACAGGGAGTGTCATGTCTCATGTCTTTATGGTTCATTATCATTATATTGTATTGCTGCATACATTTGTCCCTCTCGTCTCCCTGTATGTCACCCGCTTCTTGCTGCCCCTCCCTCCTTCTTGCCCATAGTAGCCATTTTATGTTATATCTGCACGGGTGTTTTCATGTGCTGCTCAACTCTGCCAAATTATCATCTTTTCACCTACTGTTTTGGTGCATAACTACAAGATTTCAGCTTGGAATAAATTCAGCTGGATTCTTCACACATGCCTGAGCAGTTGAGTAAATCTCTGTCTGATGAGAGTCTGAAGTAAGTACACAGTTCAATACAGATTGCCATTGTTACATGGAACCATTGAGCACAACGCTTATTGTCAGGATATTGAGTCGGAACAATTTTTACATCAATCATGGGATAACCCCTTTAAAGTGCTTGGTTTGGCAGATACCCTTAGTCATGCTGCAAGGCCTGTTAAAGGGTGTCGGGCACTGACTACATTGTAGTGCCACCTAGTGAAGGTATCTATAGAGACTTTCTCTTGGAAGAGAGCTAATCTGCATATATGCTTTTTGCAGGGAGCACCACCCTAGCCTAGAAAACTCTTTACGTCACAAAACAGATCCATTTATGTTAAATGTAGAAATATGTCCCAATACTCGACCGATCAGAAGAACGATGAGGTTCAGGTCTTACCTGTTTGCTCCATATTGAAATTCCCATGGTAGAGCCAAAGAACTGGAGACACGTGCTTTGTGATCCCGGAGGCTGCAAGAGATTGTGTGACATCAAGTGAAAAGCAATATAAGACGTCAGATATAGTTGTATCTTATTACACAAGAGTCATGTCAGCAAATCAGATTGACATTGGCAGCATCTGCCACTAATCTAATGCATATGGAGGTCTCCTGACTGACAGGGAAAGCCTATGTGTCTTACAGCACGCTTGAGACCTGCTATCACTACACCTTGCTCTCTTCCACTAGGTCTCCCTTCCCTTCCTAATAAGGCACGATCATATGACTGGACAAGTCACTGCCTGCTACGGGATCAGTACACTCATATGCTGAAATACTCTGTGCTGCTGGAGAGCCTCCTTTCACTGTGAACAAGCAAGTCACTGCCTCCTGCAAAACCAGCATGCTCATATCCTGAAATATACTGGCTGCAAAACACAAACATATAGTTTACGACCTACTACTTTTCTCCATCACCCCCTCATGGCGCTGACTTGACACACGCAGCCCTATCCTCACAAACATAACCACTTCCTGCCCTAACATCAGCACGCTCATCTTTTTAAAACACTGACGCGGTAGGTTTTTGCTCCTTTCATTAACAGTTGGTGACCTTGCACATTTGTACGTTTCTCTCCTTGTGAGGTACATGCAACATGTCAAAGAAAGTGGACAGGTCACTGCCTCCCCCCCATGTTCAGCACACTCATCTGCTGCTGCTGCAATCTTTGCCATGATCTGATTGGATACAGTGTGTCATAGCTCCACCCACTTCTCGCTCCGATAGGCTCTTACCCTGTATGCTCTCTGTGCTCAGCTTTCTCAGCATATCATCCCATATGAGCTGGTTCTTCTCGGGGAACTCAGCATGGAGGAAGCTGACCACATTCTTCAAGTGATACAGGAACATCTTGCCCAGGTCTCCTTTGTTACTGTTTAGCCAGGATTTGGAGTCCTGCCCTTCCCCCAGATGGTAAACCTATAGATATGGAGGATAGGAGGTAGTTATAATGGATGGTCTAGTCTACAAGGTAAGGCACAAGTCCACATTTACAGCATCAATCTATATATAATATTCAGAAACCCTGTAAAACACATCTCTTTAATGACGTCCTTCTTGTTCTGATCACATCATACTCTCTGCACCTCATGAGCTACAATTTTATATTTGTGCCGCTTTCCGTCATGCATTACCCGGTACTTAAGTAATCGTCCCTGACCCCGTTCTTGTTTTTGTAGGGCCATCACTATTTGACTATCAATCCTGAACTTTGCTTTGCTCCTGCCTATGCTCCCGCCTTACACGTTTTCAATACTGCTCCTGGTACTGACTTCTGGCTGATTCCTGACTACGCTCCTATCTCATACTTTGAGATGTCACATCCTGTCTACTCTTCCGATGACGATCCTTGGCTCCATTCTTGACCATGGCATTGCGACGCTAATCCAAAGTGAACCTCCTGCAGCAAATGCCTTTAAGCCGGGAATACACATTAGTTAACCTGGCGATTTTGGTGGCAGAGGCCGACCATGTAATGTGTATAGGGGCCCCCACGGCAGATGTGGGTTGGATTTCAGTGCACCCAACCCTTCTCTCTCCTGGTAACATCTGTTGAGGGAAAGATGGGAGCTCCCCATACACATGAGATTGCCCAGAAATGTGGGTTCAGCCAACCACAGTGTAATGTATTTAGGGGCCTAACATCGGTCACAGTTCACCGCTGTGAACATGCATTGTAAAGCTACTGAACAAGCAGGGGGTGCTGGGAAGTGTTGGATCTGAGAGCTAATGGCAAACCAGGATAGCTCTGAATGCAGCTGCTGGCATGGCGGACATGCATTATTAGCCCCAAATCAGTACATGATACTGCAGTGTCCTCAATGTGTTCGCTTTACAGCAGTGTGGTGAAAGCAAGTGAACGGCACCTTCCTAGGATAAGTGTTCTTACCTCGTCAGATCCAATATGGACCCAACTGCTCATTGGATGCTTTTCAAGAACCTGAGTGAGGATCATCTTGACCAGCGGCAGGGTTTCCGCATGGTGAGGGTTCAGGCTGTTGGGGTAACGATCCACCTCCCTCAGCGCTTTATACTTGTCGTGCTTCAGGATGTACTGTATAGAAGGAAGCGCTTATTTTAGCTTATGTAAAACTGCCCCTATCGTAGCAAAAAAAAAACAAAAACGGACACCAGTTACCTGCACGTAAGGATTCATATCTGGATGGAGTTAGACTTAAAGGGGTTTTCCTATCTTATAACGTGATGGCATATCGGCTTCACTACGTGATCGGTGGAGGTGTAACTGGGTCCACCATTAATTACAAGAATGAAGGAGGGGCAGCGATATTAGACTGTGTCCCCTTCACCGTTTTTCCTGGCCACTCGCTGTACAGGGGGTATGTTCGAGTGCACAGGGCCGGCCTCACTTACCTACACAGCCAGGTGGCTGGGCTGCCATTTTGCAGCTCCTTGATTTTCAGGATCATTGGGGTCCAACTATAATAAAGTGACGGCCTGTCCAAGCACTTGTGAGGGTCTCTAGTGGGACCCTTGTATAAAATACAGTATGTTTTATTTCCTACGGTAACGCAGCACGTACCTCCATGTGCCCAAACGTCTGCATGAGTGGTACCACTTCTAGGTTGTTAGTCTCTGCAAGATGCAGAATCTTCTTCAGGTCATCCTCACTGCAAACAGCAAAGGGGAATCAGATACACAGTTAATATACAAGTCACCACGTCTGACGGCGAGAGGGTTGAAAATGCACGCACGCCCTCTTACAAGGAACATGTACCCTCGTCAGCTTGAGGTGCTCCTTTCTCCTTCCGACACTATGGGGCGCAAGCGTGGTATTTGAGGGTGGGTTAGATGCCCTGTGTGTCTGTGCCATGTTTAAGGCTACTTTCACATATGCGATCAATAACAGTATCAATTAGGGGGGATATGTTGGTTGCTGTATTTGGTGATGGTTATTACATACGTGCTTTTGATCGTATGTGACGATTCGCCTCCCAGGCCGCTTACTTCCACGCTTCTGTATGTGTACTGGTGCCGGCACCTATTCCCAGCGCATGCGGGTTGGAGGCTTTAAGACGCCAACTGTGTTGCGTGGCTGTATGGATTGCTTCTTCGTATAGGTTCTTGCGCTCTGTATATACTGCTGCGTTATTTCTCCAAACGCGTTTCGAAACCGCCTGGGCTGCTTCTTCAGTGGACAAATGTATAATGAAAATGAGGGACAAAATTATTCCCTATTTAGGGATAACGACATCTTTAAGATGTGGACCGGACTTTCTCAAATCAGTATTCTTATTTAAAACCTGGACCGGACTACAGATGGTCTGTTGTTCCTTTCTCGGTTATTCAGACTTAGCGATTTATATGCAATCATATTATACACCTATACAAACATATCAGCTTCCTGATTGCACATATTATATAGCTCTATGTCTTCCTTTATGTTACTCTATATTTCATTCAGACCCCGCAATTTATACGGGGACTTTATAAATACTTGTTTTCACACATTCACGCGTTATTTTTCAAAGTATGTTCCTTTGTCAGATGATACTAAAAAGCTTCTTATCTCGTGATACTTATAATGACTGCTTTGTGTCCTATTCAGACCTTGCAGGTTATACATAGCTCTTTTCTGTAATATATATATATATATATATATATATATATATATATATATATATATATATATATATTATATATAAAAATATATATATATAATATATATATATATATATATATATATTTTATTTATTTTTTAATATTATATATGACTTGCAATTTGAGTGAGATCTTTATTTTTACATACCTTTTTGTTAGAAAATACAAATACAAGTAATAAAAATAGAAAATAATAAAATTAAAAGTTTTAAAAAAGTACATTTAACGTGCCATAGAACAACTGGGAAATGAGAATGGCTTGAGTCGTTATAGGGCTAGTGGGAGGATGCAGGGCATGTTGTTGCGCTGGTTAAACAGCCCGGCAATGACCTGTCGTGTAAACCTACCACTCGCCCTACCTTTTATCTGATAGGAAACCAAAAATCTCCATTTCTGAATTGAGCCCCAAAGGTTCCATCAATCCAAATTGATAAATCATTTTAGATTCATATCTTGACATTTTTAATGTAAAATCTCCTCCCCTCCAATCCTCCTTCACAGATTGAATCGCGACATCTCAAACCTGATGGATCACTGGAATGATACATTTTAAAATGCTGAGATACAGTAGGTTTTTCATATCCTTTTTTAATGTTGTTAATCTGTTCTGATATTCTGGTCTTCAGCATTCTTCCTGTACGTCCCACGTATTGTTTGGCGCATGGGCACTCCGAGATATCTATTACATGTTTACGTCTCTTTGATTTCCCAATTAAATGTATTTACTTGCGATATTACTGTAGTTGTTTTCCTGTCAAACTTCGTGGCTTTGCAATTACTGCATATGCCAGACCTATAAAATCCTTTAAGGTTTTCCCATGGAGTAATTATTGACCTTTCTTTTTGTCTACTTATTGTAGGGGCTACTTGTAATCCTAAATTAGGAGGAGCCCTTGTATACACTATCGGTGTATTTTTTGGAAGAGTTGTCGCCAGTATTTTATCTTCTTGTAGTAGGTACCAATACTTTCCAATTATATTGGTTATTTTTTTATACTCTACATTAAAAGGTGGTACAGATTTGGATGACTTTTCTGTTTCCCCATCTATATTTTCCTTTGCTTGAAAGAACATTTGTCTGTCTAGTTCCCTTACTTTATTTAATGAATTATTTAGTAAAGATAGGGGATATTTTTTCTCAAAAAATTGGACCTTCATGGACTCTGCTTCTATTTCACATTGATTCACCTGTGTGCAGTTCCTTTTAAGTCGATGGAATTGACTAAATGGTACTTTTAACAACCAGCGAGGTAAATGACAGCTGGTATTTAGTATAAAGCTATTTTTTGCTACTGATGTTTGATAAGTACTACATATACATTTTGATCCCTTGACTTCTATATTTAGATCTAGAAACTGGATTACTTACATTTGATACAATTTTTTTAATTAAAGTCATTCTTATCCAAGTCTTCTATAAATTTCATCAACTCCTTATGTATCTTGCAAAATTAAAATTATATTGTCAATGTACCATCGCCAGAGCACCAGACTCGTCCCCAGCTTAGGTGTTCTTTGTCTGTTCCCAGGCTGCCATAAATAAATTGGCATAGCTGGGGGTGAGTCCGGTGCCCATGGCGGTACCGGTCATCTATAGATAAGGAGATTTAAAATAAAAATTATTATGTGTAAGAACATACCTGATGCCATCTAGTATAAACGGTATTTGTTCCATTTTTAGATAATTTTTCTGAGATAATATTTTTGAAACTGCTTGTATGCCTTGCTCATGATTAATAAGGGTATAATAAGGGTATACAAGGAACTGACATCAAGTGTTGCCAAGATCCAATCAGGTTTGTATATCAGATTTTCAAACAAACAGTTTTACTACCATAGTGGTATGTTTTAAAAGGGAGTCTGACCGGTTTTAAACCGATCACATAGTTCAGTGGGACACAAAGACATGACACAGATGGTACCTTTGTTTCGTTTTTCAGATTATCCAAAATCGCCCAAAAAGTTGTTTTGATGATATGCTAATGAGCCGTCGCAAGTGCCCAGGGACGGAGAGTTTTCTGAAAGTGCCCAAGTTCCCCCGCCTCACTCGTGCCTAACTTCGCCCCTCAGTAAGCTCAGGCCCGCCCTGTGACATCATATTTCCCTATAGGCCGTTCGTGCATCGCAGAGGCACAGAGATATGCAGTGCGCATGCGCCGATTTTACGCCATGCGCACTGCATATCTCTGTACCTCTTTCCACTGTGGGCAGAACACTGCGCATTTCCGGGCCCGGTGTAACATTACATTACCCTACTTTGTGAGATTTCCCTACCTCCTAACTTATGGTCGCACTGCTAATGACATGAGGAGGCGTTCCTGAGTTTTGACGGTCTGCACATGCGCAAACAGACAGTTTATGGAAATCTCAGCGGAGTTCAGCTGCACACCGGGACACTGCGCATGCGCCGAAGGACCTCAGTAGGGAAATATTACGGCCCAGTGCGCAAGCGCGGCTAACTCCGACCGGCGCATGCGCAGTGTCCCGGTGTGCAGCTGAACTCCGCTGAGATTTTCCATAAACTGTCCGTTTGCGCATGCGCAGACCGTCAAACTCAGGAACGCCTCCTCACGTCATTAGCAGTGCGACGAAGTAGGGTAATGTAACGTTACACCGGCAGCGATGCGCGAACGGCCTATAGGGATATATGATGTCAGAGCCACAGGGCTGTCCTGAGCTTACTGAGGGGCGGAGTTAGGCGCGAGTGAGGCGGGGGAACTTGGGCACTTTCAGCAAACTCTCCGTCCCTGGGCACTTGCGACGTCTCATTAGCATATGATAAAAATGATTTGGATGATCTGAAAAGCAAAACAAAGGTACCATCTGTGTCATGTCTTTGTGTCCCACTGAACTATGTGATCGGTTTAAAACCGGTCAGGTTGGTGACAGACTCCCTTTAAATATAACGGAGTATCTTTAACATGTGGTTGTAAAAACTGGTCTAAATATTGTGATAAGTTACATGTCCGTGAACCTATTCCCGAAACAATGGGCCTACCAGGTGGGTTTATTGGGTCTTTATGTACTTTGGGGATACAATAGAATATTGGGAATTTTTTGTAGGTACCTAAAATAAAGTCGTATTCTGTTTTATTTATAATACCCATTTCTTTGGCCTTCTCACATATGTTTTTACATTTTTCCTCATATGTTTTTATTTGATCTTCTAGCATTAAGTATGTACTAATATCAGACAACTGTCTAATGCACTCTTCATATTTCTCAGTACTTAGAGTCACAATTGCTCCACCTTTATCGGCAGGGCGAATCGTGATTTGTTGATTTTCTTGGAGATCCTTCAATGCCTGTATTTCGTCTTCACTTAAGTTGCACTCTTATTTTTAGTTTTCAATTTCCTAATATCATTCTCTACTGCTACTTCGAATGCTGATAATTCCTTACTCATTTCCTGTTTCGGATACATTTTTTATCTTAATTTTACATCAACATGCCTTTATGTAGATGTTGTTGGACTATGGTTCAAGCTATTTTTTATTAATACGATTTTACAATAAAGTAATAGAAACAGTTGTGCGTTTCCATCTTCAGGGATTAATGCAATTCAATAACATATGCATATGTGTATACACAATGTTCTGAGATGTCAAAACCTAAAGCAATAGAGAGAAGTGGGTCTGTGACCTTGAGTGGATCTCAAGTATACTGTAGGATGTTTTCAGGCGTTAAAAAACAAATAGTAGATACAAGAAGGCAGACAAAGAATTTAAACTCACGGACTTACAAGGGGAGACAAGACGGGTACGAGAGGTTAAGGGATAGGGGTAAGACCTGTAACAATAATACCGACCAGCTAAGGAGTATCGCCATTGGCCAACCAGACCAAGAATTGTAAAGAGTTGCGGAATTGGAACCAGGGTTCCCAGGTCCGTGTAAAGCCAGATGCTGAGCCGCGACTCTCTGCCCCCAGCTCCTCCATGCAAGCAACGGTATCGAGAGCAGTCACCCAAGTTATTTTCTGAAGACTCTCTTTCGATCTCCATTTACGAGGGATTATTTGTCTCATGGCCAGTATGAAGAATCTGAAAGTTCCCTTTTTGAATTGTTGTATCTGACCCGGGAAGACAGATAGCAAGGCTATGGTGGGTGAAAAAGGTATATTAGACCGGTAAAGAAAGCTATATAGGGTGAATACCTCTTGCCACAGAGGTGCAACCCTCGGGCAATTCCACCATATGTGGAGCATCGTACCAATAGCTGTCAAGCAACGCCAACAGGTATCGGATAGAGAAGGATAGAACTGATGAAGTTTTACCGGTGTCCTATACCACCTAGCCAGTATCTTGTAGTTGAGTTCTTGAGGCCTACAAGATACTGTTGCTTTGTGGGTGAATAACAAAGATCTCTTCCATTGTTCCCCTGTAAGAGTGGTGCCCATCTCCTCTTCCCAGGAGAGGATAAATCTGGGGGCTGATGGTGAGGTTTCGGCCACCCTGTCCCAGCACTCAGTAAATTATAGATGAGTGAGATGTCATGTCCAGGAGCCGAGTCCGTGACACACAGCTTTGCAAAGTCTGTTAAAGGCGTGCATAATTGCAATCCAGGTGGCATGAAACTGGTGGGCACTTGACTAGTAAAAGTGAATGTGTTGGGTATTGTGAGAAGTGTCCGATCTGTAAAAGACACTGGGTGCTTTATGACCGGCTGTGATTTTGGTCTGTTTTCTTGAAAATTTTGTGCGAACTTTGTGATTCTTGTGTAGTGCTGACTGCTTGTGCATAGCTTTTTTCAGCAGGTCACTTTCTAAAATGGATTTGCGGGGCACGGAGAAGACCGAGGATGTCAATCACCTTTACAGGAAGGAATGCTGAAGACCAGAATATCAGAACAGATTAACAACATTATAAAAGGATATGAAAAACCTACTGTATCTCAGAATTTTAAAATATTTTATTCCAGTGATCCATCAGATTTGAGATATGCGGCGATTCAATCTGTGAAGAAGGATTGGAGGGGAGGAGATTTTACAGCAAAAATGCCAAGATATGAATCTAGAATGATTTATGAATTTGGATTGAAGGTACCTTCGGGACTCAATTCAGTGTAGATTGGTTTCCTATAAGTTAAAAGGTAGGGCGAGTGGTAGGTTTACACGACAGGTCATTGCCGGGCTGTTTAACCAGCGCAACAACATGCCCTGCATCCTCCCACTGCCCCTATAACGACTCAAGCCATTCTCATTTCCCAGTTGTTCTATGGCACTGTTCTATGTATTTTTTTCTATTTTGGTTTTTTATTTTCTATTTTATTTTTTTATTACTTGTATTTTTTAACAAAAAAGGTATGTAAAAATAAAGATATCACTCAAATTGCAAGTCATATAATATATATATATATACACACACACACAAAAGAGAAAAGAGCTATGTATAACCCGCAAGGTCTGAATATGACAAAGCAGTCATTATAAGTATCACGAGATGGGAAACTTTTTATTATGGTCTGACAAAGGAACATACTTGAAAAATAACGCGTGAATGTGTGAAAACAAGTATTTATAAAGTCCACGTATAAATTGCAGGGTCTGAATGAAATATAGAGCAACATAAAGGAAGACATAGAGCTATATAATATGTGCAATCAGGAAGCTGATATGTTTGTATAATATGATTGCATATAAATCGCTAAGTCTGAATAACCGAGAAAGGAACAACAGACCATCTGTAGTCCGGTCCAGGTTTTAAATAAGAATACTAATTTGAGAAAGTCCGGTCCACATCTTAAAGATGTCGTTATCCCTATATAGGGAATAATTTTGTCCCTCATTTTCATTATACGTTTGTCCACTGAAGAAGCAGCCAAGGTGGTTTCGAAACGCGTTAGGAGAAATAACGCAGCAGTATATACAGAGCGCAAGAACCTATACTAAGAAGCGATCCATACAGCCACGCAACACAGTTGGCGTCTTAAAGCCTCCAACCCGCATGCGCTGGGAATAGGTGCCGGCACCAGTACACATACAGAAGCGTGGAAGTAAGCGGCCTGGGAGGCGAATCGTCACATACAATCAAAAGCACGTATGTATTACCCATCACCAAATACAGCAACCAACATATCGGTGTTTGAGTAAGCAGCTAATGGCGTAATCTGCTCAGTTTACAGCGCATGACAATTGTGCCATTTATTGAACTGATCTAACAAACAGTGGTGGCGAGATCATACAGTCATAACATCGTGTCTTTTATGGAACTTATCAGGTGGTAATTATAAGACTATACAAATATAACAATATAATATACAAAATGGCCACAATCCGTCCGGGGTAAATCAATCAAGAGCGCGACTCTGGGCAAGTTAAACACAACAAGATACCTTATAGTGCGAGAGCTCCGCACTAAAAATACAGGGGCCGTGACTACTAGATTTTTTTATGCCATAGTTTATATATATTATTTTTTATTTATTATAAGGTCTTTTATTGTCTCAGGATATTGCATCTAGTGTATTTTATATCTATGCACAGATTTTGCAATAATAAATTGAGGTATATTGTTATCATGAAGCCAGTCATCTATTATTTTATATTTTACTTTCACATATGCGATTTGGTTGCAGGTTTTGAGATCCGGCAGAGGATCGGATCCGTTTTGATCACACATCCGGATGCATCCGTTCCATTAGGATGCGGTTGTGTGAAATCGAAACGGAACAAACTGGATCCATCACTAAATACTTTCAAAGCCAATTGGTGACGGATTTTTATTTTTTTTAGGATCCTAAAAAACCCAGATCCCTCACCATTGACTTACATTCTTTTTAGTGACGAATCCAGTTTGTTCCACTTCGATGACCGGACACAAAACCACAGCTTGCGGTGGTTTTGTGTCCGGTCACAAAACGGAATGGTGACGGAAGGGATCTCTTTCCATTCAGAATGCATGAGGACCAAACTGAAACGTTTTGGTCCGGTTTTGATAAGATCCTCTGCCGGATGTCAAACCTGGAAAAGCCAAAAAACGCATATGTAAAAGTAGTCTAAGATGTGTATTATGAGTGGAGACATCACAGGTGGCCTGTGACACGGAGTTATGCTGGTATGGGCCATATACCCTCAGACGGGATGTCAATGCCGGCTACAAAAGTGCATCTATGTAACGTGTATATTGGGAAAGTACACGGATACTCATTGGCAAGTAAGGGGTTAAAGTGGTTTTCCAGCATTTTTATGTTGATGACCTATCCTCAGCATCGGCCATCAATATCTGAATAGTGGGGGTCCCGAGTTGCTCCAGAGCCTGAACTACACGGCTCCCCCCACTCTGTAATGGACAGAGCTGGTTATCTCAGACTGTATGTCCCTGTTCAGACCTGGAATAGTGCTCTACAGCAGTCTGCACAAAGATAACCCTCTTAAAGGGGAACTCCAGGAACAGAGAAGGAAGAGAAGAGAGCGCTGTCGGTATTGGTAAAAAAAGGATTCAGGTGTGTATAGTATTAGTTTGATTTTTTTTAGGCCCCTTTCACACGGGCGAGTATTCCGCGCGGATGTGATGCGGGAGGTGAACGCATTGCACCCGCACTGAATCCCGACCCATTCATTTCTATGGGGCTGTGCACACGAGCGGTGATTTTCACACATCGCTTGTGCGTTGCGTGAAAATCGCAGCATGCTCTATATTCTGCTGAGTGATCCCGGCTGAGTGATCAAGTGGATTAAGGTGAGTTCAATTATTATTATTATTTTTTTAACCCCTCCAGCCCTATTGTACTATGCATTCTGTATTCAGAATGCTATTATTTTCCCTTATAACCATGTTATAAGGGAAAATACAATCTACAGAACACCGATCCCAAGCCTGAACTTCTGTGAAGAAGTTCGGGTTTGGGTACCAAAAATGCTGATTTTTCTCACGCGAGTGCAAAACGCATTACAATATTTTGCACTCGCGCGGAAAAATCGCGCATGTTCCCGCAACGCCCGTCTGAAAGAGGCCTTATTGGCGGAATGCTGCGTTTCAGGGCTGTTCTGGCCCCTTCCTCAGATTCAATACCAACAATTAAATAGGAATTCCAGAAAAATAGGCACTAAAACAGATCCGAAGAGAGACGGAATAAGAATTGCTACTAAATATAGATTTTGAATGGACATGAATAATTCTATTCAATCATTCGCTAACACCCTGCATACCCTCTGAGTTTCCCCTTATGTTCTGCGGACCAGAGGGTTGCCGGATTAGCAGAACCTCTCACCTGTAAGCATATGGAGACTTCAAGATGGCCAGCTCTCCAGTAAATGGAAACATATCCTCATATTCAATGAGTAAACCATTGGCCCCAAGCTTGGAGAGAAGAGGAAATATCTAATAAGGAGAGAAAAAGAGTCATCAGGATAACGCCCCCAGACATGACGTCGCACCTCCGCTTTTGCCAAGAGGTTCTGCAGCAAGAAGGATCCTGTATAAACTTGCACAGCTGAATTAGCGCAATTTACATTCTGGGTGTTAGATGTCAAATAATTAATAAACCAATTACCGTTGCTTCTCATGTTCACTTTGAAATTCCCTTGACTCATGACTAGAAGTAGGAATCATGTAAGGAAACGAGTGATTATTTCTCCACCTACTGTAAGAAGGTACAAGGAATCATGGTAGATAGGCATGTGTCACAGAGGTTCCTGTCCTCGGTGGAGTAAGAGACGGTTTTCTGTGTCAGCAGCAGTTGCTGTTTGACACCTTGCTAGCTAGTATGGCTGGAAATAGCTGACCTGGGATGGCTTTTACTGGGGAGTAGTTAAAGTGCTTGGTGGGTGACTACTCCCCACGGTCCAGGCCGGGTTTTGGCAGCACCTGGCTGTCCTTAAATAGACAGCTGGGCTCAGCAGAGATGTCTCTGTTTTTGGGATCTGAGGCTTTGTGCCGTGCTGGAGGGCTGAGAGCCGCACGCTGGGGAAACAGGCCCCCTAAAGCCTGCTGTGGACTACTGGGGGCATAACTGCCAGTAAGGTAACTTGTGTTATATGCAAAACCCCACACTACATAAACTGTGAAAAAAAATATCTGATTACTATGGCATTTTAAACGTACCTTTAGGGTCCATTCACATGTCTGTAAGTGTTTTGCGAATTCCGCAAAACACGGACACCTGCAATGTGCGATCTGCAATTTGCGGACCGAACATCACAGACACTATAATAGAAAATGCCTTTTCTGGTCCACAATTGCGGACAGGAATAGGACATGTTCTATTTTTTCAGGAACGGAATTGCGGATCCTGAAAAAATGGATGCAGATCCCAGAAATGCGGATTCGCATCCGTTCCAGCCCCATTGAAAGTCTTGGTCGGTTACTTTGATCTCATTGATCAGGGCCATAGGACAAAAATGATCAATTTTTTGCATAACATTTTTTGTCCAAATCCTCCTCCCTCTGCATTTTCGTCTGATTTCCGCAAACTCCATGTCGATGACCATACTCCACCATTTATTTAGCAACGTGATGTTTATCCCACCAGCTCATCTTCCAAAGTGTGGTCTTAAGGCGGAACCGTACTCAAATGGAGAAGAAGGTGGAGGTGTAGCAGGGTGTGAAGAAGGTGGAAGACAAAGGTGTACACTCAAACACACCCTCACACACCTTTAATTTGCTACAGTCTACTTTACAAACGTTGGATTATGCGATCGCAACTACGATGTTTTGAGCAATAATCATCACGTCTAAAAAGGTCATTGTTGAAACGTTCAATACACCCAAAACAGGGGTGGATTCCCCATAGACCTTACAGGGAAATTTCCCGGTGGGCCGATGCCCAGGGGGCCGTCTGAGCCCTCCTCACGGCCGGCCAGTGGAAGTTTTTGGGGATGTATTTTGTGCTGATGGGGGCAGTATTTTGTGATGGACTGTGGTATTTGGCTCTGTTGGGGCGGTATAATGTGCCGCAATATGGTATTGCTGACCCTGCCTTTCATCAATTTGGGCCTGACTACAAAACGGGGCTAGTTTTAGTATTTTTCCAGGATCCGCCCCTGCCCAGAAACGACTCGTTCTTTTCTCAATCGTTCCGATAATCGCTTTGTGTAAAGGCGCCATTAGAAGGAGTTCCACAGATTGAGCACTCCTACTCCTATGTAACATGAGACAGAACAGTTGCTAAGGATGTGACAATCCCATTGAAGAGACTGTGGTATCCCCTGCCACCAGTTATGGCTATACTGTGCCATTCCCACCTTGCTTTATTAATCAGATTTTCCTAGAAATAAATTAAATGTGGAGAAACAACATGAGACTGGATCAAGATGATCACTCAGGAATCCCTACTAGTCACCAATTTTTTTCACACAGAATCAGCACCTCTCTGTGGATTTTATGTACTGCCCAGGTGATATATATAATTTTTTGTGGGTTAAAAACACAAAATGGTGGGTTTGCGCAGAGAAATGTCTCACAGGTGATCACTTACATCCAGGAGCAGATTAACACTGCACAGACAGCTTACTAAATACCAGAACCCTCTCCACTTTGATTGGCAGGACCAGAAAGTAAAAACATTTTTACTGCCTGGTCCTGTCAAAGTGCAGCGGGTGTAGCAGTTGCAGAGAGAGCAGAGCCTCTAGGTGTAATGGTAACGCCCCCGTTGCTCTTAGAGGCTCATTTGCATATAATAAAAACATCATTTTTCTCAGCAATGCGGACACATATGAACATGGGACCAACACAGATGCACATGTAACAGGTCAGCCAGTATCATAGGTACAAAACTGCCAACAGATGCCCTTTAAAAAGTTCTGCAATATACAATGATGAGACGGTCCTCTCACCTGCTCATAGTAGGACACTTTCGGAGGCGCTCCCTTCAGATCCAAGTGGACTAGCTTCATCTCGATGCCACTGAAATCTTTCAATGCGACCTCTCCTGCCGCTGTCTTTATCTTTGGCTGAGGAATTATTTCCTCCTCACGTTGCGGCTCAGGAGGAAGATCCTTGATTATCGGGTCTACTGGATCTTCTGCTTCCTCACCCCAAAAAAAGTTAGCTCTTTTTTCTACCATTACAGGATGCGTTACCTGAGGACGACTGTAGACAGGAAAATGTGTGAAAATATCTGCTCAAGTGTGAGTGAAGATGGATAGAGAAGATATATTGGACACACTGGAGAAGATAGATAGACACATGGACAAGTTAGATTTAGGACATAATTATCTCCATCTGGGTTGAACTTGTTTTTTTTGGGTTCAACAAAGGAAATTATTTTGAGGGCTCCCCCTCCATCTATACTTTCATGGCTTGTGAATTTCTTCATGTTCAGCTTCATATGTTTCCTAGTGAAGCTTTTACATCTCATTATTGTATCAGAGCCCAGCCCACCGGAGGATCAGGGTGGCCGACTGTCCAGAAATGTCTAGACAGTCCATAAAAATAAGTGACTTTTTTCTTGTGTCCGTAAAAAAACAAAAAACGTGTTTGTGATTTTATTTTTTTAGGTTGGACGTACTTGACTAGATTATTTTGGTGGTAATTCTCATCATTTTGCAGCTCACAGTAAATTCTGGTGATGAGCTATTATCAGTATATTGAGCTATAGACATGGATTACTTATAATCTTTATCATTCATTATTGTTTTCCAATTTGTCCGTAAAAAATGTTGGCTGTCCGTGATTTTAGGATAAGATGTCCAGAAAAATTCTGGTTGCCAACCCTGCAGAGGATTTCTGGTGGTCCAGACTAACTCTGCCCAGAAATAAGCAACACCACACAGTCATTGAGACTGGCCATGTTATTGAGGGAGCTGACAGTCCAAAAACAGATGTGGACCTGGTGAGCCACCATAAATGCACAGAAGGGTAATGGGCGTAGGACGTGTCCGGCATAACTGGGATGAACACTCAACATAACCTATTGAATCCCCGCTTAATCCCAAACCAGATGATCCAAAATTCCCACTAATCCGACAAATACTCCAAACCTCTTATACTAATTATGTCGCAGAGGCTTCACAGACAAACGTGTTTCAGATTTTACGAGCTTCATGTGCGTTATTTCAGTAAAGCAGGGCTTGGCCTTTACAAGAGCCATGAGTCTGCAAATAAGGCAGAGGTGCAATAAATCCGCCAAACCAGGGGAGCCCGCTGGGTGCTGGTGGGCACTTACAAGTCATAATGCAGCAATGCCAGGAAGGCCTAGCTACCCCTCTGGGCAGCCCCCCACAAGTTCGGAGAGGTCCCAGATCACTATTCAGTCTATCTTATGTCTCTATGAAAAATAGACACTTGGTATAAGCTTAGATGTGACACCTTAACACTGCTCTTCTCCAGTCACTAACTTTACTAGACATACGCCAGCTTTATTTGCACAATCATATAAAAAAAAAAAAATAGGTGTATACACACAGTCTTCCCCGTCCAGGTCCTTTGTCTATTAGCCAAAGCAGCCACAAAGAGTGTCTCTGTCTCTAGACTACCATGTCTATAGATTGCACATGCAGTCCATTCCAAACAGTGTGGTAATACCTTATTTCGCCTGCGGGAGTGCTGCAGGGAAATTCAACACTTGCTGAACACTGGGCAAGAGGGCATCCAGTGATAAGGGAACCTGAAGGGGCCCAATAAGGGGACACCAACTCCATAAATGACTCCTTTTAATATATTTTATACAGGGGCCCAAGAGCTCCTAGCTTTTGAGAGTTGACCTTACTTGATTTCTGTTGCAAAAATTAACCTTTTTTAAAAGACCATGAGTGTTTATTTGTCTCCAACTTGGCTGGTGTCAGCGATCATGCGCCTCATGGCTAAAGGCTATGACACTAATATAGTGTGTGGAGGAAATCACTTACCTGCCTCTTTGAATATACTTTATCATAGCCAGTGCCACAATGACGAGGACTCCCAAACGCAGAAAATGAATTTTCCTTTGGTAAGACATCTCTATGGAGAGATTGGAGAAATAAAATTAAAACCTGACACCAAAGCTGAACTACACAGCTCCCTCCATTGTGTGGCGCACAAAGCCGGTTACCTGCAGTTACCGGCTCCAGCCACTACACAACAGACGGAGCTGTGGAGTTCTTCTGCTTCTGATTGGTGGGTCCTGAGGATAGGGCATCAATATTAAAATTCTGAAAACCCCCTTTAATTAGTTCTGGGACTATCATTGTAATTTTAAAAAAAAACATTGTAACTTGACATCTACAGAAAAGTAGTAACTGCCTAAAAATGTGAAAATAGAAAAAAAAATAAGTAACTAGAAATTACCATAACTAAATTAGATAAGGCAAGTCTTTAAAGAGAGTGTCAGCAGTTTTCACCCTGCAAAACTGCTGATAGAGCTGAATGGGGTCAGTATGAGGTGGGTATACCTCATCCTGACCTTTATGGCAGCTTTAATTATCAGAAAGATTGAGAAAATGAAGTTTTATTACATTGGCTGCTGTACCCGGGAAGCAGTCCCCATCATAATGGTATGATCATCTACCTCACCATGTCCTTTACTTAGCTCTGTCAGCAGTTTTGCAGGGTAAAAACTGATGACAGACTCCCTTTAAACTGGCTATACGTACGCATAAGGCCAAGTTCACACTTCAGTTTTTTGGTCAGTTATTTCCATCAGTAAGTTCTGTGAAGACAGCCCCAGAGCTGGAATGGTGTGGGGAGATCACGTCACAAGTACCACTTAGGGGCAGGGGGAATTTTATTAAATTCCTGGACAACCCCTTCAAGGCAAAATCATCAGTTTGGCTCAAATTAATCAAATTGTGGCATGTAATATGCACCCTCAGATTAGGTGGGACTAATCTATGCTCTAATCTGTGATGGCGGCCTCCCAACCTTCCCCCGACAGGAGAGGTCAGCAGCGTCTTATTTCCCGCTGATTGGTGGAGGCTGGTAAAAGGTAAAATTAGGACACACACAAGTTTAATTTAAAGTCATAAATGTCATATTTCATTAAAACAGTTCAGCCCTGTACCTCCAATATCCCATCTTAAATGACGGCCCCCAACTGGTCGACGGTCCCTAATTTTAAGTGCAGGGGCCTAAACAAAAAGTGGTACAAATACCGGCTGGATATAATCAAATAACAGGCCCGGTCAATACCAGGCGGTAACTTCAGAAGTATAATGAACAGTCAGAGGTAAGGTCAAAGTCAAAGCAGAAGTCAAGATACAGGAGTTCCAAAATGTACAAACATTAGTGTGGCAATGAAGACCAATCACAGCGACCTGTGCGGCCGGACTCGCCGACTGATCATGGACAGGTAAGTACTTAAAGCAACATCGTCACTATTTCAAACCCTCCTATACCGCGACACGGTCACAATTTTGCATTAGCTACGAAGAACAATTGACGTTGCATTACCACTGACTTGTTCTTGGCGCCATGTAGTCCTGGCCTCCTTGAATTTTTTTTTACTTTTTGCTGAACTTCCAGGACGATACCTCCCATCATGCCAAAGTCCAAGTTTATATTGGAGATCCCTGGATAGTCAGGGATTTCTGAGCAGGCGAGCCAATGTTGTCATGAGGGTCTGACAACTCTGGATCCAGGGGGAATGAATAATGAGCCAAAAAAATAAATTCATTAACCCCTTCACGCATTATGACGTACAGGTACGTCATTGCGCGACAGGGGATGTATGGAGCGGGCCTCTGCAGTGAGCCCGCTCCATACGCACAATCTGCCGGCTGCATGATGCATCCGGCCGCACTAACAGGAAGTGGCGATCGCGCAGGCCCCTGCCATTCAACCCCTCCGATCGGAGCCGCCCCAGTGAAATCGCGGGGCTTCCGATCAATTGCCATGGCAGCCTGGACGCTGCTGAAGCTATTCAGGCCTGCCATGGCTTTCTCCATACTGAGCTATGCACGAGGCACAGCGCTGAATGGAGTGTGTAAAAATCCTATTCACCATAATAGATCTCTGTATTATGGTGAATAGGAGATGGGATCAAAAGATCACATGTACGAGGCCCCTATGGGGGCCAATTGCTGTAAAAAATAAATAAAAGTTAAAAAAAAACAAAAAAAAACCCCACTATATTAAAAGTTTAAATCACCACCCTTTCCCAATTTTACATATAAAACTACATAAACAATAAAAAAAATTAAACATATTGGGTATCGCCGCGTCCAAAAATGTCTGAACTATTAAAGAATTTTTAAAAAATTCTTGTGCGGTGAACGCAGTAACCGAAAAAAAAATGGTAAAACACGCGATTTGCCATTTTGGCCCAAAAAAAACATTTGAATAACTGATCATAACGTTGTATGTATTACAAAAATGGCATCAATGAAAAGTACAGTTCGTTACACAAAAAACAAGCCCTTATGAAGCTCTGTAGACGGCAATATCAAAAAGTTATGGCTGTCAGAATATAGCGATGCAAAGAAAATTTAGATTTTTCTGAAGATTAAATTTTTTTTTTAAGTAGTAAAACAAACAAACAAAATTTTTTTTTCAAGTTTGGCATCGCCGCATTTGTATTGAGCCGCAAAACAAGAATGTCAGGTCATTTTTAGTGCATAGTGAACGCTGTGATGTCAAACCCCCAAAAACCTTGGTGGAATTTTGTATTTTTTTTTTCAATTTTGCCACACAAATAATTGTTTCCCTTATTTCTAATACAGAACATGGTAAATTAAATGGTGGCATAAAAAAAATGCATCTTGTCCCACAAAAAAAAAAAGCCCTCATATAGCTATGTGAACGGAAAAATAAATAAAAAAAGTTATGGCTTTTGGAACATGAGGAAAAAAAATTAAAAAGTTAAAATTTTAATTGGCCTGGTCTTGAAGGGGTTAAGTTCTGCATATCCCATTATCCCCTGGCATATCCGAGGAGGTCCACAGTCATCACAATCATTTAGATTAAAAAGGGGCAGCATAACCTAGGATCACGGAGGGTAAAAGGAGGAAATTCTGACCGTACAGGGTTAAAATTGGGTAACAAGAATATAACAGTACGGAAGGAACGGAGTGAGAGACTGGCATGAAAAGGTGGCAGAGCCCATAGGCGGCATTGCATTATTGCTTCAGATAACAGTACCCAGGCTTCCTATGAGAAGGAAGGGGCAGAAATGCAGATCTCATTACCTGGTCACCCCATGAATTCCTCTGCAGGTGTCGGAGCGAGCAGCCGGAGAACTGCTGCAGGCTGTCGGCTTGCTGCGATCTTACAAGGACACACCAGGAAGTCCACAGCAGAACCCGTATTTCCTGCTCTGAAGAAGTGACACAGGCTTTACTGTATCAGCGGGTGATCCCGTGAGACAATGAACGCACCTGTCAGTCACCAGGAGGACAGCCATGGCAGGGGTTAACGGGCTGCGAGTCACCAGGATGTGCGACGTTCACGAGGATCGCTCCTGACCCCTGCTCGACTGTTCTGCTATAAAACATAAAGCTTCGGCCGCACCTACTAATATACAAAGAAGTGGCAATCTGCAGCTACCGAGCATGCACAATGCAAGAGCTGCGACATACTGGCGACATCAGGCGAGGGCGTATTAACCCCGAACCGCCCCAACCACAGCACACTGCGCCAAAGCCCTCCATTTAACGTGTTTGCCAGCATATAAAAGCATATCAGCACTGAAGAAACTGCTCCACACCTGTCCATGGAAGTGTCTGGTATTGTAGCCCTGCTCTATTGAAGCCAATGGGGTTGAGGTGCAATACTGCACACAACCAATGGACAGGTGTGGCGCTGTTTTTGGAAGAAAGCCATCATGTTTTTCTAATCCTGGACATCTCCTTTAGGCTCCATTCACACGTCCGTGATGTGTTGCGGGTCCGCAACACACCAGCCCGGCACCCCCATAGAAATGCCTATTGTTGTCCGCAAGCTGCAGACAAGAAAAGGACACGTTCTATCTTTTGCGGAGCTGCGGACCCGAAGATCGGGGACGCGCTCCGCAATTGCGGATGCAGACAGCACACATTCCGTCCCCATAGAGAATAAATAGGTCTGCACTCGTTCCGCAAAATTGCAGAACGGATGCGGACACATTCTGCGGACGTGTGAATGGAGCCTTAAAGGGAACCCGTCAGCACCAAAATGGATCATAAACCGCCAGCAGTACATTAAAGCTGTTAACATCCGTCTTCTACTGACGTTCTTGTGTAAGATGTCTGAGGCTCATGATCGCTGTAAAACAACTTTTATTCCCCCGCAGGTCATATGCAAACGAGGCTTCCTTGCTTCGAGTCTAGGTAAGCACGTCCCCTAACCGTCCCCTCTTTTCTTAGATTGACAGTGCCTTTTGCGCTGTGGCATTAGAAGAATTTTGATGTCTCTGACTTTTAGTCTAACCAGACTGTAATTCCTCTAGCGCCGGTCTATGTAAACAGTAGGTTTAAAGAGCACATGCTTGGAATAACTTCTTTATTAACTTCAACTTTTCTTCATATAAAACTGCCACCTCCGCAGCAGATCGTCCATCTACAAAACACGTGTTGAAAAGATATCACAAAATGGCGGTACGATTAAGATGGTGGTTCAACTGTTCAATCTTGTCAGTCAACATAAAATGGTGGATATATTTCTCTCTTCAGTATCTGTACTCGCACTTTAAAGTTATTTAAGCGCTTTATCATCTCTCTGAGAGGTATATCTGAGGTCTAACTAATAGTTCTACTTGCAGTTAGCAGTGACTATTTGTAGATTGGTTGAGTATGATCTGGTATGGTTGTATGCAATTTGGATTGCAATATGGAATCTGAATGCTTACAATTTGTAGCTTGCAATTGGTTTTGTATTTGGCAACTTGAACTTGCAATTGGTGGAACTGTAAGTAAAATATATATATATACACACACACATACATACACACACATACACACACACACACACACACACACACACACTTCAGTATACAGTTCTAAACACAATTCTAACAATAGGAACATTATATAACTGTTTTAAAGGGCTTCTGTCACCCCCCAAAACTCATTTTTCATTTTTTGGGCATATTAAAATCCTTCTTGTACGACTATTCCTTATATAGGGCTCTTACCTTGTTCTGTGGCTTCGTTTCATAAAAAAAAAAAAAAAAAAAAAGTTTCGAGCTTTTAAAATATGCTAATGACTTCACTACCAGCAAGTTGAGCGGTTACTTGCTGGTAGCCGCCGCATCCTCCTTTTAAAAAAAAAGCCCCCTCCTCCAGTTGATTGACAGGGCCAGCGAGCGCTCTCCTCCTCCGGCTGGCCCTGTCTGCAATTCAAATCCCGCGCCTGCACCTTACGTGTCTTCATTCGGCGCAGGCGCTCGCTTCCTCAGCACTTCCTCAGTGCGCCTATTTTAAAAGCTCGATTTGTTTAATAAAACAAAGCCACAGAACAAGGTAAGAGCCCTATATAGGGAATAGTTGTACAATAAGGATTTTAATATGCCCAAAAATGAAAAATGAGTTTTGGGGGGTGACAGAAGCCCTTTAAATACCTATTTTGGCCTCTTGTTCCCATAATACAGGCTGTGTGAGAAGCTGGCTCTGATTTGTCTAGACTTCTGCCCAGCAACAACAGATTAACACTGTACTTTCTGGTGTGTCACTGAGCTTACCTTACATTACAAAATGAATCTTAAAAAGGCATATTATATTTTTCTGCTTCTGTGAACACAAAATATAACAGTAATATGACATCCAAAACATGATGTCACAGTAAATAACTCTGCTTTTGTCTTTAACACAAATATAGGAACTGTATTAAAGGCTATTGGCAGGTCTAGCTGTATACTCACATAAGGCTATACTAGCAACCTAGGACAGGTCTTAGCTGGCCTGCTACAGAGTGGCCTTTTAGGTAGCTGCTGCATTTAGTTCAACCGTATAGAAAAACGTAGCAGACTGCGCATTCCTGTACAGAGGGCACAGCAAAAAGAACACAAAAACGTACACTTTGCAGTATTTTAACAATGGCACCCTATGGGTAATGCATGCTACTGCAAGTTTATAGTATCATACATCAGAGACTTGTGAAGGAGGTATACTCCAGGAAATTTTCCTGACGACGATAAGGCAGTGTGCACAGAGCCTTAGCTTTCCATTGCAATCCTGATCTTTTCCCCCGTCATAGGTTACCCAATTCTCTCCTAGACTGTCACAGATCAAGCACTGAATTTAAAGGGCATCTGTCAGCAGTTTTGTCCCTATGACACCGGCTGACCTATTGCATGTGCACTTGGCAGCTAAAGACATCTGTGTTGGTCCCATGTTCCTATGCACCCGCATTGCTGAGAAAAATTATGTTTTAATGCATGCAAATGAGTCTCTAGGAGCATTGGGGGCGTTGCTGTTGCTCCTAAAGCAGGGTTTCTCAGGACCCACCTACCGGTCAGGGTTTGAGAATATCCCACAGAATGAATAGCTGTGGTAAGTCCTGATGCATGGACACTAATTATATCACCTGCTCAATACTAAAGAAATCCTGAAAACATGACCGGCAGGTGGGTCCCGAGGACCGGAGTTGAGAAACCCTGTCCTAGAGGATCAGATTTCTTTGCACCTGTCGCACCCTCTGATTTGACAGGACGAGGTGTGATGGCGTTTTATCCCTGCCTGGTCCTGTCAAAGTGCAGACGGCGCAGCAGTTGCAGAGAGAGCAGAACCTCTAGGTGTAACGGCAACGCCCCCATTGCTCTTAGAGGCTCATTTGCATATATTAACATTTCATTTTTCTCAGTAATGCGGGAACATATGAACATGGGACCAACACAGATGTCTTCAGCTTCTAAGCGCACATGTAACAGGTCAGCCAGTGTCATAGGTACAAAACTACTGGCAGATGCCCTTTAATCCTATGCACAATTTGATAGGAGGGAGAGAAGGGTAGAGATAGGAGGGACAAAGCATTTATAGGAAACCTGCATGACTTAGTGCTCAAGTGCTGCTAAAAATGGCTGCCGCAGCCTGGAAAGGAGGTACGCTGCAAAGATCTTCCTTATCACCAATATTATTATTATTATTATTATTTATTATTTAAGCGCCATTCATTCCATAGCGCTGTACATATGATAAGGGGTGCACATACATAATACAGACAATAAACAAAATGAGTTACAAACTGGTACAGAAGGAGAGAGGGCCCTGCCCGTGAGGGCTTACAATCTACATGGTATGGGAGAAGGACACAGTAGGTGCGGGTTAAGTTGGTCATGGCGGTATAGAGGCAGCAGGGTCACTGGTTGTAGGCTTGTCTGAAGAGGTGGGTTTTCAGGTTTCTTTTGAAGGATTCCACTGTAGGTGAGAGTCTGATATGTTGGGGTAGCGAGTTCCAGAGTATGGGGGATGCACGGGAGAAATCCTGGAGTCGATTGTGGGAAGAGGCAATAAGAGGAGAGGAGAGAAGGAGGTCTTGTGGGGGTGTATCGGGAAATTAGCTCAGAGATGTAGGGAGGGGACAGGTTATGGACGGCCTTGTATGTATTTGTAAGTACTTTGAAGTGAATTCGTTGGGCAATGGGGAGCCAGTGAAGGGATTGGCAAAGGGGAGAGGCAGAGGAATAATAGGGTGAGAGGTGGATTAGTCGGGCAGCAGAGTTGAGGATAGATTGGAGGGGTGCGAGAGTGCTAGATGGAAGGCCACAGAGGAGAATGTTGCAGTAGTCTAGGCGGGAGATAATGAGGGCATGTACAAGTATTTTCGCAGATTCAAAGTTAAGGAAAGCGCGGATGCGGGAGATGTTTTTGAGTTGGAGGACGGCAGGTGGTGGAAAGGGCTTGGATGTGCGGTCGGAAGGAAAGGGCAGAATCCAAGGATCACTCCAAGGCAGCGGGCTTTGTTGACTGGGGAGAGTGTGCAGCCATTGATCGTGATAGATAGGTCTGTTGGGGGGGTTGAACAAGATGGGGGAAAGATTATGAATTCTGTCTTATCCATGTTAAGTTTAGAAAGCGAGAGGCGAAGAAGGATGATATAGAAGATAGACATTGTGGGATTCTAGATAGTAAGGTGGTGATGTCTGGACCAGAGAGGTAGATTTGTGTGTCATCAGCGTAGGAGTGATACTGAAAGCCATAGGACTCTATGAGCTGTCCCAGGCCAAAAGTGTAGATAGAGAAGAGCAGGGGTCCTAGGACAGAGCCTTGCGGGACACCAACAGAGAGGGAATGAGACGAGGAGGTGGTGCGGGAGTGGGAGACGCTGAATGTCCGGTCTGTGAGGTATGATGTGATCCAGGAGAGGGCCAGGTCAGTGATGCCAAGAGATGAGAGAGTTTGCAACAGAAGGGAGTGGTCAACAGTGTCGAAGGCAGAGGACAGGTCAAGGAGAAGGAGGACAGAGTATTGTTTCTTGGTTTTGGCTGTGAGTAGGTCATTGGTGACTTTGGTAAGGGCAGTCTCGGTCGAGTGGTGGAGTCGGAAGCCAGATTGTAGGCGGTCAAAGAGGGAGCAGGAGGAGAGGTGGGAGGACAGTTCTGAATGGACATGTTGTTCAAGTAGCTTTGAGGCATACGGAAGAAGTGATATGGGGCGATAACTGGACAAGGAAGATGGGTCAAGTGAAGGTTTTTTGAGGATGGGTGTAATGGTAGCATGTTTAAAAGCAGAGGGGAAGACACCAGAGTTTAGTGATAGGTTGAAGAGATGAGTTAGGGCTGGGATAAACACTGCAGTGAGGTTAGGGATGAGGTGGGATGGGATTGGGTCAAGTGCACAGGTGGTCAGATGAGATTTATATAGTGCGTGATCGGTGGCGGAACTTAAAGTTCCAGGGCCCTATGGCAAAATCTGTACCGGCCACTACCTACCTAAGGTGCCATACACATTAGACGTGCGTTGGCCTAACCCGCTGTTTTCAGCAGGGCTGGATAACCATCTGCTGGGTATGAAATGTTCAGTAGGCCTATGTCTGGGAAAAGAATGATCAGACATGCTGAATTTCAACACGCCCGATCCTCAGCTGAGAAGTCTGGCAGAAGAGAGGCTTATTCCTTTCTTCCCACTGAGAACACACGCATGCTCGGCCAAACCAAGTAAGCATGTGTACGGGGATCTTGCTAGGAACAGACGAATGACAGGTATTGAAAGTGTAGAGTCACCTTTACTTGGCAGGGGGGCCTTTGGACCCCCTCAGAGGGGAATGTGACTGCACCCTCGGCAATCAGTCCCTACACAGTGGGTTTGTATTACCTAATGTGAAGGCCAGTCATAGACTTCCATCGTCTCCTGGGGCGGTGTGACGATCTTCTCACATTACAAAAGATGGAGGAGAAACGGAGAACATTCTGTGAGGTTAGGCATGAGGTCAGCAAAAGAGCCAGGGGCGATGACAGCAGAAAGCACACACCCTGCGTTATCTATTCACACCCTGTGAACATACAGTATATGCAGTGTATACACGTGAAATCAGAAGACATGTCATCCATGTGACAATTGCAGGGGTGAGATGTGACAGCTGCGGCCAGCGATTGCCTGCAGTGGTCACATGCCCTGTGTCAAACCGGATGCTGATGCAGAGACCCTGGGCCTCTAGAGTCGGGACCCAGCGGCATAGACCAGGTAAGCATAATCACCTCCATGACTCCGGCCATGCTGTGGGGTCTATAAAAAACATCATAAAAGTTGAACAACATTCTACATGTTTTAAACCTGCACCTGGGTCTGAATACTTTTGCAATAAAATGTAATTAAAAATTTTGTATAGACACTGAGCTATTCAATAAAATGTATATGTACAGCACCACCTACTGCCTGTGTGTGTGTGTGTTAGATAATGTGGCAGTTAGAGGGAGAGAGCTGCAGCAGAAAGGACATGCACTGAGCACCCCCGTCCTCCACAGCATCTCCCCTCATACACTGAGCACCCCCGTCCTCCACAGCATCTCCCCTCATACACTGAGCACCCCCCCAAGCATCTCCCCTCATACACTGAGCACCCCCCCAGCATCTCCCCTCATACACTGAGCACCCCCCCCTGCATCTCCCCTCATACACTGAGCACCCCCCCAGCATCTCCCCTCATACACTGAGCACCCCCCCCCCAAGCATCTCCCCTCATACACTGAGCCACCCCCCCCCCAAGCATCTCACCTCATACACTGAGCACCCCCCCCCCAAGCAGTCTCATACACTGAGCACCCCCCAAGCATCTCCCATCATACACTGAGCACCCCCCCCTGCATCTCCCCTTCATACACTGAGCACCCCCACAGCATCTCCCCTCATACACTGAGCACCCCCCCCAGCATCTCCCCTCATACACTGCAGCACCACCCCCCAAGCTTCCTCCCCTCATACACTGAGCCCCCCCCCAAGCATCTCATACACTGGAGCACCCCCCAACCAAAGCATCTCCACATCATACACTGAGCACCCCCCAGCATCTCCCCTTCATACACTGAGCACCCCACCAGCATCTCCCCTCATACACTGAGCACCCCCCCAGCATCTTCCCCTCAGACACTGAGCACCCCCCCCCCGCCATCTCCCCTCATACACTGAGCACCCCCCCCAGCATCTCCCCTCATACACTGAGCACCCCCCCCCCAAGCAATCTCCCCTCATACACATAGAGCACCCCCCCCCTGCATCTCCCCTCATACACTGCGCACCCCCCCCCCCTGCATCTCCCCTCATCCACTGAGCACCCCCCCCCGCATCTCCCCCTCATACACTCAGACACCCCCCCCCCCCGCATCTCCCACTCATACACTGAGCACACCCCCCCCCCCCCAGCATCTCCCCTCATGTACTGAGCACCTCCCCAGGGTGACCACATTTCCCTAACTGCCATTCAGGGACACTTACTTTCACAAGTGCATTTCGTCAACTTATACTGAGACTGGAAAAAACATATCTGCCTGTGCATTCTTCAGTGTTTCTGCACTGTACTGAGCACCCCCACATCCCCCCTCATGTACTGAGCACCCCACATCTCACCCTCATACACTGAGCACCCCCCCTAGCATCTCCCCTCATACACTGAGCACCCCCCAGCATCTCCCCTCATACACTGAGCACCCCCCCACCCCCCCAGCATCTCCCCTCATACACTGAGCACCCCCCCCAGCAATCTCCCCTCATACACTGAGCACCCCCCCCCCAGCATCTCCCATCATACACTGAGCAGCACCCCCCCAGCATCTCCCCTCATACACTGAGCACCCCCCCCAGCATCTCCCCTCATAAACTGAGCACCCCCCCCAGCATCTCTCCCTCATACACTGAGCCACCCCCCCCAGCATCTCCCCTCATACACTGAGCACCCCCCCCCCCTGCATCTCCCCTCATACACTGAGCACCCCCCCCCAGCATCTCCCCTCATACACTGAGCACCCCCCCCCCCAGCATCTCCCCTCATACACTGGCACCCCCCCCCCACGCATCTCCCCTCATACACTGAGACCCCCCCCCAGACTCTCCCCTCATACACTGAGCACCCCCCCCAGCATCTCCCCTCATACACTGAGCACCCCCCCCCCAGCATCTCCCCCTCATACACTGAGCACCCCCCCCCCAGCATCTCCCCTCATACACTGAGCACCCCCCCCCCCGCATCTCCCCTCATACACTGAGCACCCCCCCCCCCATCTCCCCTCCCCAATGCTACATCTCCTGAGCACCCCCCCCCCCCCGCATCTCCCCTCATACACTGAGCACCCCCCCCCCCGCATCTCCCCTCATACACTGAGCACCCCCCCCCCGCATCTCCCCTCATACACTGAGCACCCCCCCCCCCGCATCTCCCCTCATACACTGAGCACCCCCCCCCCCCGCATCTCCCCTCATACACTGAGCACACCCCCCCCCCATCTCCCCTCATACACTGAGCACACCCCCCCCCCCCCCCCCCCCAGCATCTCCCCTCATGTACTGAGCACCTCCCCAGGGTGACCACATTTCCTAACTGTCATTCAGGGACACTTACTTTCACAAGTGCATTTCGTCAAACTTATACTTGAGACTGGAAAAAACATATCTGCCTGTGCATTCTTCAGTGTTTCTGCACTGTACTGAGCACCCCACATCCCCCCTCATGTACTGAGCACCCCACATCTCCCCTCATGTACTGAGCACCCCCCAGCATCTCCCCTCATACACTGAGCCCTAAGAAAGTATATGATGTCCGATTTTTATTTTTCGCATGAGTCATGGCCGAACCCCATGGGATGACACAACGATGCAGTTGCTTTATTAGGCAATTGATCTCACAAACGTTAGGCTGGCTGAATGCTCGCCCCTCCCCCACACTCATGCGAGATCGGACAATTGTCCTGAACAATTATTGTTGCTCCTTGTGATAATTGGCATTTGATACATCTGACAGACGCTCATCTCCGCTGCCTCGTCGGCCTACTGCAAAGGTGCACATTAATAAAGGCACCAAGACGTAGAACTAGACAAAAGGGGGCGTTTGGTCAGCAGTTATCCTATTTCACCTAGAGTAGTATTATTTTCTATGTCATGAATTGGTTTCAGCAGGTGATCTGTAAGGAGGTGACTGTTGCTGTTAGAGAAATATACATATATTATATATTCCATTCATTCCATAAGAGAATATTTGCACAATACTATTTACTAGGTTTTATGCTGTATGCCAGGCTTCCATTGCTGTGCTGCAGGGAAACCGATCATAATATCACTCTGCCATCTAGTGGCCACATACAGTAATTCAACTTAAAGGGGAATTCCAACAACAGACATTTATTGAATAGTCCTAGTCTATTCCATAAATGGTTTATAGAACTCTGCACTGGCATATTAGGGGAATAAGGATATGAAGATCACAAATGAGGACACCGGCCCCCCATTGTCTCAGCATTAGAACCCCCATCTATCAGATATTAACCAGAATCCAATTCCATCAAGCTGATACTGATCAACCAGATGGATTTATACTCCTTCCACCATTACTACCTTAAGCCTTACTTGTGGCAACAGCGTTAGGGCTCATGCACACAGCCATAAGTATTTATTTTTTTGCGGGGCCACGGAATGGACGTGCGGATGCGGACAACACACAGCGTGCTGTCCGCATCTTTTGCTGCCCTATTGAAATGAACGGGTCCGCATCTGATCCATGCGGACAAACTATGGCCGTGTGCACGAGGCCTTATAAGAAAGTATCTGGAGGGTCTCCGCACATAAATATAGAAGACTAGGATCAGGCATGTTGGATTTCAGCTGCCTGATCCTTGTATTCTTTGGAAGATAAGCTGCTGCCAGAGGCGTATGGAGGTGGCACTCTTCCCCCTCTCCATTCACTACACGCCGAGCATGCATAGGAATGGGATGATCGGGAGAGATAGCCGACAGTTACCTGGTGTATGGCCGGTGGGAGCTGCGGACCATGTAATGTATGCGAAGGTTGGAGAGAGAAGGGTTGTGCATGTCTGATTTCAAAGGCTTTCTCCCATTCACAAAACATGTATGTGTATGGAGGGGATCGGGAAAGATAGCAGGCAGCAGTTTTCTCCTGTGTATGGTCAGTTTTATGATACAACCTCACGGTGTGGCCGGCCGTGTGACGGTAAACCACGTCCACCTGCAGTGTCCCACTCTGTGTTGGAAGTGGGCCCCTTAAATCTCATGTATGTCATTTTATGCAATTGTATTTTCTATGTATTGTAAGAAGGTACCCGACATCATCGTGGATGGAAGGCATGTGTCACAGAGGTTCCTGGCCTCGGTAAAGTAAGAGCCGGTGTTTTATGTGTCAGCAGCAGCTATTGCTAATTGACACCTTGAGAGTTAGCATGGCTGATCCGGGACAGCTCTTACTGGGAGTAGTCAAAGTGCTGGGTGGGTGACTACTCCCTATGTTCCAGGCCGGGTTTTGCCAGGTATAAAAACCAGCCAGCACTGCCAGGTGTGTGGACTGAGGGCTCTGCTGGGATTTGAGGTTTGAGCCGGGCTGGAGGACTCAGGCCCCTCTAAAGGCGAACAGGCCGCCTATGGACTTGATGAGGCTGAACTGCTAACAGGGTGTGAATTAAGACCCAGGAGAAAAGGTGACTTATTGTTTATGGGGGGTCAATTGATGGCACAAGTGCGGCACTGGATGGCAAACAGGCACTGGATGGCCCAAGGGGGTAATGAATAGCAAAATGGGGGCATTGGATGTCACTGTTATGGGCGCTGAGTATAAGTGATAGGGCTCATGCACAGAACCGTATCTGTTTTGCGGTCTGCAAGTCGCGGATCCACTAAATAAGGTTACAGTCTGTGTGAGATTCACAGATCTGAAACATTTTCTACATACACAAAAGACCCATTACTCTCAAATATTGTTCACAAATCTGTCTAAATCTGTGTTAGTGAGCGCTTCTCCTTTGCCGAGATAATCCAGGTGTGGCATATCAAGGTGCTGATTAGACAGCATGAATATTGCACAGGTGTGCCTTAGACTGCCCACAATAAAATGTGCAGTTTGCTCACACAGCACAATGCCATAGATGTCGCAACGTTTGAGGGAGCGTGCAATTGGCATGCTGACTGCAGGAATGTCTACCAGAGCTGTTGCCCGTGCAATGAATGTTCATTTCTCCACCATAAGCCGTCTCCAAAGGCGTTTCAGAGAATTTGGCAGTACATCCAACCGGCCTCACAACCGCACCAGCCCAGGACCTCTGTTCTGCCAGAATACTATACCTTATCCGAATGTTATACCCTCGTCACTTCCGGTGACGCGGCCGCACCGGAAGTGACGAGAATCAGCTGGAGGGGGGTGGTGTGCGGCGCTGCGCAAGCGCAGATCCACTGGCAAGTCGAAATTATAGCACCGCCGTGGGAGAAGCGCCCACTTAATGCGCAAAACTGTCCGGGACACGCTGCGCCTGCTGGGTAGGAGAGGGTGCGCACGCGCGGCTATATGCTCCTGTCGGCAACACACACACACACACAACAGGATTACACCTCGTGTGCGCACTCAGGGGTAAAGAGATCTGATGGAACATTTTGCACTGACAAATCTCCCTACCCCTGAGTGTGCACACTCCTGATGTGTGTGGCCGACGGGAGTATATAGCCGCGCGTCTGCCCCCTTTCCTACCCAGTCGTGGGTCTGGGCGCAGGCACAGTGTCCTTCGGATGGTTTCGCGCATTCACATTAAGTGGGCGCTTCTCCCGCGGCGGTGCTATAACTTTGACTTACACATGGATCTGGGTTTTGCGCAGCGCAGCGCCGCACCCCCCTCCTCCAGCTGATTCTCGTCACTTCCGGTGCGGCCGAGTCACTGGAAGTGACGAGGGATAGCATTCTGACAGAACACCTCCACATCCAGCATGTTCTCCTCCATGATCGTCTGAGACCAGCCACCTGGACAGCAGCAGCAACAATCGGTTTGTATAACCAAAGAATTTCAGCACAAACTGTCAGAAACCGTCTCAGGGAAGCTCATCTGCTCGTCGTCCTCATTGGGGTCTGGACCTGACTGCAGTTTGTTGTCGGAACCGACTTGAGTGGGCAAATGCTCACATTCAATGGCGTCTGGCACATTGGAGAGGCGTTCTGTTCACATACGAGTCCCGGTTTTCACTGTTGAGGGCAGATGGCAGACAGCCTGTGTGGTGTCGTGTGGGTGAGCGGTTTGCTGACGTCAACGTTGTGCAGGGGCGGACATACCGCATATGCAGCCGGGGCTGCTGCTGTGGATCGAGTGGCGCATGGTGGCGGTGGGGTTATGGTATGGGCAGGCGTATGTTATGGACAACGAACACAGGTGCATTTTATTGATGGCATGTTGAACGCACAGAGACACCGTGACGAGATCCTGAGGCCATTGTTGTGCCGTTCATCCACGACCATCACCTCATGTTGCAGCATGATAATGCACGGCTCCATATTGCAAGGATCTGTACACAATTCCTGGAAGCTGAAAACATCCCAGTTATTGCACGGCCAGCATACTCACCGGACACGTCACCCATTGAGCATGTTTGGGATGCCCTGGATCGGCGTATACGACAGCGCGTTCCAGTTCCTGCCAATATTCTCCAACTTCACAGCTATTGAAGAGGAGTGGACCACCATTCCACAGGCCACAATCAACAACCTGATCAACTCTATGTGACGGAGAGGTGTTGCACTGCGTGAGGCAAATGGTGGCCACACCAGATACTGACTGGTTTTCTGCCCCCCCCCCCCCTTCCCCAGTAAGGCAAAACTGTGCACATTTCAGAGTGGTCTTTTATTGTGGGCAGTCTAAGGCACACCTGTGCAAGATAATATAATATTTGAGAGTAATGGGTCTTTTGTGTATGTAGAAAATGTTTCAGAGCTTTGAGCTCAGCTCATGCAAAATGGGAGCAAAACCCAAAGGGTTGCGTTTATATTTTTGCTCGGTGTAATATATATATATATATATATATATATATATCTCAATCTCTCTCTCTCTCAGGAGAAGGAAGGAAGTTCGCTCAGGAGTAAGGAGAGAGGGTAGTGATGTGTGAGGAGAAGGAGAAGCAAAGTCCAATATGTAGCTGCCATCTTAGACCCTTGGCCCTGGCCAAGCTGAGGGAGTGTGGAGAACATCCTTACAGCTACATAGCACAGACCAGAGTAAACTGTGGATATAGAGAAAGTCTAGTGGAGATAGTAGCAGTATTAGCTTATGGACTCCACCACCAGTGACCGGGAGAAGCCTAAAAGCACCTGGACACAGCCGGACGACTAGGCGCAAGGTTGTCCATTACCACCATACCTCTATGGACATTGTAGACCAGTGTTTCTGAAAGCAACCAGTGCAAACAATGGAGCAGAGGATTCATGCCTTCCGTTAGGGAGACTTCCCTGTGGGTTGCCAAACACAAGTAAGAGTCATTATTATATCCAGTATCTGGCAGCTAGAGTGTGGACACAGTGAGGACGGTTAGAAAGGAACTCATACCAGCCAAAGGATGGCAGCTAAACCAATAGTGTATACATCATATGGGTTGTCACCATTGCCATATACAATGTACTGCACTAACTACCTCAAGGCAATTGATTAAGTAAAAAGTTCAGTTGTTTACAACCATTGACTCCTTTCTACCACCTGCCTTTGCACCGAACGGTGCTGGCGTCACGAACACCAGGGACCCTGCCTCCACGGCACCTTAAACCATTCCACCAAAGGCACCTCAACCACCATCTTACGGGAGTCCCCGGACAACAGAGTGCATCCCGAAGGAACTGGTGCTGTCCTTTTATTCACTGCACACCGGCCCAGGGTGCTCTACAGAACAGTGAGTAAACAACTACTACCCTCGGCCCACCAACACTCACATATTGCCTCTGCGGCCTGGTCGCTGCACACCTGCATGCATCCATTGGCGGCTGTCGGTGGGCATGCCTTGGCTGCATGTAGCCGGCCACACCGTGGGGTCATACCGTAAGCATTATTTAGTCACAGTTCACACATCATCACGTACAGCTGTAGATCCATCTGCTCGCACGGACTATGGCACCCAGTACAGGCCACTGATCAACAGACCAACTAGGCTCTGTTCACACCATGCTTTGCTGTCCGTCAAATGGAAGAATAATGTAACGGGCAGTGCTGTTTTACCCCATTCAATAACTGCAAGCAGAGATTTTGAAAAATGGCGAAATATTTAAACAGAAAGTAGCTTGATGATTAAACTCTATACTGTAAAATAGACAAAAAAAAAAAAACTTTTAAGAAGATGACAGAGTCTGCTTGTTCCAGTGCATGCCATCTGTTGAGCTTGGCCAAATTTCAGCATGAAGGTTGATCAGGGACCTCCTCCCATGGAGCTTACCATGGATACTGATACCATAGAGCCTACCTAAGCAGTGAGGAATACTCTGGGGAACTCACTTGCTACAAATGATGAATATTTCTGCACTCACACCTGGTGCCTGAGATGGCCCAGAGGGCACTCTGCCACTAGTATTATGCATGGCATATGATGGGTAGAGGCGTTACACATTTTGCACTGGGACCCAGGAGCATCAAGTTAAACCGTATTTCCCCTCCCCACCATTGCCCAATCAGCTTCAGGAACACCTGCCAAAAACTAGGACCCACAATGAGAACTACTGTTATGGTATACTGGCACATAGAAAAGGCTTGTGCCAGTCGGACAACCTACACTCCTCCACATTGGAATTGAAGAAGGAAAAGTTGTGGCATTCTGGAAATCACAGGATGGATGAACATGTTAATGATATGCAAATGATAAAAAAATTAAATAAAAATAATATTCAAAACATCTCAATTTAGTCAGTATTGAGTAAGAGTGCCACTTGCAGAAATACCCACACTTACAGCCTTGGCATGCTATAAGTGAGGTTATTAATGGTTGTCTGAGGAATGTTCTGCTAAACTGAATGCACTTGGGCACACAAATCATCAAGATCTGCTGCTGGCGGCTCCCTTTGCAATTGCCAACCAATGACGTGACAGATATACTCCATGAGAGACAGGTCGGGAGATGATGCAGGCCATGGTAGCACATTTAGGCCACACAGGCTGCTTACAGTAGCACAAGGAACATGTGGCCTGGCGTTCTCCTGTTGAAAAATAGTTCCTGGGGCACTTTGGAGAAATTGCTGCACCACTGGCTCCATGACCAAATCAATGTAACGCCGAGCTGTTAGTGTACCTGAAATGAAGACTAGAGTGGTCCGGCTACTATACCATACTCCCATATCTTGGAAGTATGACTGGTGTGACGTTCTCTTGTGAAGGCTACTTGATAGTGTTCTCCTCCACGTGGTCTCCAGACCAATCTCTTTGCAAAGCCAAAAGTGGGACTCATTGCTGAGGAGGACAGACCTCCATTCCAGCCATCATTGTAGTCTTGCTGAATGAGAAGAGCAGTGGCGTGAGGTCAATGGACGTTTGACTTGTAGCCCAATGTTGTGCAGACCCCTTCTTATGGTTTGTGTAGATGCACTTTGCCACCGTAGGCTTGGGATGTGACATCCTCTTTCACTTGCAGTACAGAATAGGTCACTATGACCCATTCTTCTAATCAGACGACTGTGCAGAGGTTCTCCTCTGTGCACCTCTTGCTCTCATTCCAGTTCCTCGTTGTTCTCCCAACCATCGGAACACACAACGTGCTGACATCTCGGCCTAGGTACATAGCGATCTGCCGGAGTGATAAACCAAGGTCTCTCAGTTGAAGGATCCTGTCCAAGTGGTAATAACCGACATGTCGATGAGCAGAAGGCTTCTCACACGACTTGGTCAGATTTTTGAGGTTTCATGTGGGTAAAATTTTTTGCTTTGAAATGTGGATTTTATGTCTCCCCCACATGCCACAAATTGGAGCTAGGTGCTGAAATGTCATGATCTTTCAGATCTTAGCGACACCAGCTACTTCCGATTTGCGTAACCTTACAGCTTGTCCTTCTTGGGGTCTCAATTTCAATGTTGAGTAGTGATTCTTCCTGTGCCAGTCATATGGTTACCATTACCCTTAGACGGGTATATTTTGGTGCCAGGGCACCATTCGTGATTCAGATGGCAGATAGTGGTAAATGGTCACTGCATGGTCACTTACCACAGATCATGAGAAGCTTGGCGATGGCGATGAAGTTAGTCACTCCTACACAACCCTCCCGCCTTCATGGGCAACTTCGCTGGAAAAAAACAAAGAACATATGCTCATGGTTATTTCCAAGCTGAACTTCTGCCAAATCTCCACTCAGTGTTTTCCTGGAACAGGACTAAGCCATTTTGGATAAGCGCCATAAAAAGGGTACTTAAGTGGCAGAAATTGACTGTCTTTGCCAAGGAAGCCTGGCAGCAAAATGTCTTTAAATACCATAGCAGGGCACAGAGAGCACACCGGGCTGTACCCGAGATAACATCAGGGTGGTATCATTTTCTCCCATAGCTTGCTTGATGTGTATGGATAATATTGGGGAGCAAAGGGCTTGTCCAGATAGGACAGACCCTTTAAGATGGGGATGTGGCTGGCGAGTCATGCCAAGGTCACCAACACACCTGTCTGCAATGGCCAGCAAACTGAATGCTTGCTCCTGTTGAAGGAAAGCCTGTCTACAAACTCCAATTTGAAGGGGCATTCCCATCTTATAATGTCAAGGCATGTAGGAAAGTAATCTACAATCTAGAAGCAGATTGTTATGCAGAAATGCAGTGAAAAAAAGCTGGGAAAATCTGCATAAAACTACACTGCCATGTACATATATTCTTAAAGGCTATGAACACCTTTTGGGGGCAATTTTTTTTATTATTGCATTGTGCTCATTTTGAATTAAAAATATATATTTTTAAATGTGTCTTTATTAAAAATATGGAGCCCTTTTTTCTGTATAGAGCTGAGATGCTCTAGTAGTACCCTTTGGATTTTCTGTCTTTTCTGTCAGACTAGGACCTGACAGACTCCTTATTTCTGCTCTCATTATAGCTCAGGTCTTATGTTACTGATGAGAATGTGGCTTAAATAAGTCAGAAGTTTAGAGATAAGGTTTATTTGATAACCGACACATAGTGAAAGTACCAGCCACACAGAAAAACTGTTAACCCTTTGTGACAGAACAGCTCAATATTTTTAATAAAGGACAATTGAAAAAATTATTCTTAGCCAAAAATAAGTAACATGCAATCATAAAAAAAAAAAATGCCTTCTGAAGGTATACATAGCCTTTAAAGCCTGGTGGCGGGTCCAATCTTTGAGGGTCCCTTTGGCGTATATTCCTGCACGAAGACGCCACCTGTAAAAACATTTAACCCTTCTGGATTTTTTCAATTCTGGCGTTGTGGTCACACTCCAGGTTCAAAAATCGACATATGGCCCCAGCAAAGACAACCCATCTTTGAATAGAAGCCAGCTGGGTGATCAGCTGATCCCTGTAGATCTAGTTTCTCTTACCTCCAGTGATTCAAGCGGAGCCACGTCTGCCTGTGCACAACTCTTGCAGCCCCTGCTACAGGGCAAAGGATATAGGCATTTTGAGCACCTCCTTCTATGACGCACATTATGCCCTAATATGATTTGCAATAATGGGAAACTTAAAGGCTATGGACATCTTTGGTGGCTTTTTTTTTTTTTTTTTACAAATTTTTATGCAAAAAATCTTTTTAGAGCCCCTTTGTCTGTACAGCCTTGAGACTCTAGTAGCAGAATCTGTATTTTTACTACTTTCGATCAGCCATATCCTTGTCTCTAATCTCTGACCTTATAAACACTCATTATAGAGAGTTCTTATCTTACTGATAACAATGTGGCTTGAATAAAAGTTTTTGAGCCATTAGTAATTTAGAGATAAGGTTTATTAGTAGTGTTGGTCGAGCACCAAAGTGCTCAAGTAGAACACCTCGGGATGCTCAATGGAAGTCAGTGGGAGAACCCAAGCATTAAACCAGGCACCTGCTCTGAAGAGGGGAGGGTGTCTGGTTCATAGTAAAAGGTCAGAAATTGATGGAAACCCCACTGAAATGGTTCGGGAACAGCATGGGGAGGATGTCTGGATGCATCTTGGACTCCCAGGTCGCTGCTGGAAACGATGTTGTCCGAGTAGTACGCCACTTTTACAGACTTACAATAATACGCAGAAAACCAAACAAAATTGATTTTAGAAGAAAAAGTGTTAGGAAACATTCTTTCCTGTATATTTACTTGTATATAAAGTGCAAGTGCTGCCAAAAATTACAAGGAAGAGGCACTCCGATACAACCTGTATATCCCATAAACGAGGGCCTCATTCACATTGTGGTACACTTGTTCAGGTAGTGGGGCTCCTACACTCATAAAGCCTATGCACTAAGTGAAAGGGATGGCATAAATTACAAGGAATCGGAACTCCAATACACCCCTTATTACACATAAAGGAGGGCATCATACACACTCTTGAAAAATTATGATTGCTGGCCTGCTGGTGACCCTCAAAAACATTATGGGCAAAGGCCTGCTGCCGAGCTGACCCTCTAAAACATTATGGGTGAAGGCCTGCAGGTGACCCTCAAAAACATTATGGGTGAGGGCCCGCTGCCGAGCTGATACTCTAAAACATTAGGAGCGAGGGGAGCCTAATAAGCATGTTGATATGATTGAACCATATGCCCTTTTTAGTGGTGGAAGGAGTGCATGGGAATACAGTGTATTCAATACACCATAAAAGCCACATTTAAAGAGACTTTATGTTCAGCCGCTTTCCTCTGGTGGAGTAGAGAAGTCATGGTCAATCCAGGCCTTGTTCATTCTTTATAAGAGTCAACCTGTCAGCATTTTCAGTTGACAGGCGGATGCGCTTATCTGTTATAATGCCACCAGCAGCACTAAATACCCGCTCTGACAAAACGCTGGTGGCGGGGCAGGCCAGCACCTCCAAGGCGTAGAGCGCCAGTTCGTGCCACGTGTCCAGCTTGGACACCTGATAATTGTAAGGCACACAGGGATCACTGACAGTCTGCTACATACTCCTTCACCATCTTCCAAAAATTTTCCCTCCTTGTGACACTAGGCCGTGCATCAGGTTGAGGGTGCTGGCGGATGTCATAAAACTGTCCCAGGCCTTAGAGTGTTGCCCTGCCTCTATTGGAACTGATGTGTGTTCCCCTCGTCTCCCCTCCTCGGTTGGCCAAGGAACTACGTACTCTGCCGCCAGCATTGTCAGCTGGAAATTTTTGGAGCAAAGGACCTTCTGGTATTGCACCATTTTGCTTGTCATCTCCACCACAGGAATGAGAGATGAGAAGTTCTCTTTATAGCGGGGGTCGAGACGGGTGAACAACCAGTAATCGGTGTTGGCCAAAATGCATACAACGCGAGGGTCACAGGAAAGGCAGCATAACATAAAGTCAGCCATGTGTGCCAGAGTCCCAACAGACAAGACTTTGCTGTCCTCATCCCTCCTCTTCTACCCATCCACGCTGAACAGATGGAATAAAACTTCTATGGGTACTACCCTCTGTAGCGGAGGCAACCGTCTCCTGCTCCTCCTTATCATCCAATTTATGCTGAGAAGACGAACTGAGGGTGGTCTGGCTATCACCCTGTGTGCCGTCTATCCCCCCCCCCCTACATTTCCACATGCAAAGCGTCCACCTTAATTGTGAGCAGCGAGCGTTTCAGTAGACACAGAAGTAGGATGGTTACTCTGATAACAGCGGCATTGCCGCTCACCATCTGTGTTGATTCCTCAAAGTTGAGTAAAACCTCAGGAGGTCAGACATCCATGCCCACTCATAGCTTGTGAAGAGCGGAAGCTGACTGGAAAGGCGACGACCATGTTGCAGTTGGTATTCCACTACTGCCCTCTGCTGCTCACAAAGCCTGGCCAACATGTCAAATGTGGAGTTCCAGCGCGTGCTCACGTCGCACAACAGTCGGTGAGTTGGCAATTACAAGTGCTGCTGCAGCGTTGCCAGACTGTGGAAGCTGGTAATGACTTGCATAAATGGGCACACACGCGGCGCACCTTCACCAGTAGCTCAGGCACATTGGGGTAGGTTTTGAGAAACCGCTGAATCACTAGGTTGAACACGTGAGCTAGGCATGGTAGGTGTGTCAGCTTTCCGAGCTCCAAAGCCGCCACCAAGTTACGGCCATTATCAGACACAACCATGCCTGGTTCTAGGTTGAGTGGCGAGAGCCACAGCTCAGTCTGGTCCCTTATCCCCTGCCACAGCTCTGCCGCGGTGTGCTGTTTGTCACCTAAGCAGATCAGTTTAAGCTCGGCCTGCTGCCGCTTCCCCACTGCAGCGCTACACTGCTTCCAGCTACCGACTGATGTCTGACTGGTGCTGCAATATGGTAATTCAGAGGTGGAAGTGGAGGAGGAGAAGAGGGGGTTGCAGCCACTAACGTAGGTGGTGGCGTAAACCCTGATGGAAGTAGGGCCGCAATCCTTGGCGTCGGTAGAACCTGTGCCATCCCAGGGTACGACTCGCTCCCGTCCGCCACAATGTTCACCCAGTGTGCCGTCAGGGAAATGTAGCATCCCTGGCCAAAAGCACTTGTCCATGTGTGTCAGTGGTTAAGTGGACCTTCCCAATAACTGCATTGGTCAGGGCAAGGGTGATGTTTCGGGACACATGCTGGTGTAAGGCTGGGACTGCACACGTAAAAAATATTGGTGGCTGGGGATAGAGTACAGCGGGACAGCCGCCACCATCAGGCTGCAGAAAGCCCTACTATCCACAAGCCTAAATGGCAACATTTCCAGGGCCAGCAATTTGGAAAGGTGCGCATTTAGTGCTATGGCCTGTGGGTAGGTGGCTGGGTATTTGCGCTTTCGTTCAAAGGCCTGGGGTATAGACATCTGTACGCTGCGCTGGGACACAGAAGTGGATGTACTAGCTGATGGTGCTTGCGAAGGTCCAGGTGCATGGCAGGAGGCATCCAGGCCTGCGTCTTGGACAGGGTATTGGCCAGCACGTAACCCAGGGGAAGAGGAGGCAGTGGTGTAACCCGCAGACACTGGTTGTGGACCCAGGAGTTCGGTCCACCTATTAGGGGGCTTTGATGCCATGTGGTGGTGGTAAGGTTGCTAGTGTTCACGCCCCTGCTCATTTTGGTACGGCACAGGTTGCAAATGACAATTCTTTTATCGTCTGCATTTTCCTTAAAAAAGTGCGGAACACCTACCCCTTGGCACCTATCCGTATGTCTTCCGTTTCCGTTCCGTTCTTTTGCGGAACCATCTATTGAAAATGTTATGCCCAGCCCAATTTTATCTATGTAATTACTGTATATGCCATAAGGAAAAACGGAACGGAAAAGCGGAACAGAAACGGAAACAAAAAACAGAACACCGGATCCGTGAAAAACGGACCGCAAGACACTGAAAAAGCCATACAGTCGTGTGCAGGAGGCCTAATTCTGCGTGGAAATTTAGTGTATTATGTTCCCGATTTTCCATGAAAAAAAATAGCGTTTTTCTGGATTCGGCAGGGTCCAGCAAAAATGCTTCCGTTACTGATAATACAACAGTCTGCATCCGTTATGAACGGATCCGGTTGTATTATCTTTAACATTGCCAAGACGGATCAGTCATGAACTCCATTGGGGGACGGATCAGTTTTCTATTGTGGCAGAGAAAAATGATCCGTCCCCATTGACTTGCATTGGGGGTCATGACGGACCGGTCTTGCTCCGCATCCCAGGACGGAAAACAAACTACAACATGCTGTGGTTTGCTTTCCGGTATGGGAACGCAACTAAACGGAACGAAATGCATTTTGGAGCATTCCGTTTAGTTTTGTCCCCATTGACAATGGGGACAAAACTGAAGCGTTTTTTTTCCCCAGTATTGAGCCCCTATGACGGATCTCAATACCGGAAAACTAAAATGTGTTTTTTGCTGGTGTTTTTCTGCAGTTTTGCTTTGTTAGTGGCATTTTTTGCACCTGGTGCTTTTAGGTTTTATTTTTTTTTGCTATAAAAACACCAGCTCCAATTGTTAGCAGAAAGTCTATGGGAAATATGAAACGCAGGACTCACACGGCAAAAACCCGGCATGCTGGAGCTCTTGGTGTTTTTACATCATTTTCTCTATGCGGGAAAAACGCCAAGAAGAAAATGTGGGAAAGCACAGGGTTTGCAAAAAAGAATTTGAAAAACACATGAGGTTATTTTGTTGTTTTTACAGCCCAAATAAATACACCAGTGCAAATACCCTGGGTATGTTAACCGCTTCATTACCGGAGTGTTTATCCCCCTTCCTTACCAAGGCCAATTTTCAGGTGTAGCAATGGGCCTATCTAATTGCAAATAACTGATTCATTTCTGAGCCAGCCTACATGGATTTGATATTTTTCTCGGGACACCTTAGGCTAGTTTCACACTAGCGGCAGGGGAGTCCGGCGGGTGAACAGCCTGTCAGATCCGTCCTGCCGAGTTCACATGTGCCGGACTGCCGTTCCATCCCCATTGACTATAATGGGGGCGGGGCACAGTTCCAGCGGCAGCACGGTGAGAGGCAGCCAGCCTAAAAGTACTGCATGTCGTACTTTTAGTCCGGCTGCCTCTCGGCGTGCTGCCCCCATTATAGTCAATAAGGACGGAGCGGCAGTCTGGGGGCACGCGTGAACTAGCGGCAGGACGGATCCGACAGGCTGTTCACCTGCCGGACTACCATGCCGCTAATGTGAAAGTACCCTTAGACCTTTTTGTGCCATTAGATAATGGCTATAAATCTTTAAACTAGAAAAACTGTTAAAATTATGCAAAACATTTTTTGCCCCTTTATCAATTTTTTTTCTATTACAAAAGGTTTCAAGACAAAACATTTCTAAAACCATTATGGTACGCTTGTACTCTGAAAGAAGTCGCTATTTATGTACCGTATTGTTCACTTTATAAGACGCACATAAGTCCCCCATATCAGAATCCTCCATGTCAGAACCCCATCAGACCTCAGATCATCTCTTTATTTCAGACGCCCCATTAGACCTTATATCAGCCCTTTATTTCAGACCTCAGATCAGCCCTCATTGTCAGATCCCCCATCAAACCTCATATCAGCCCCCCAGAGTTCCTTGCCAGAACCATCAGACCTCAGATCAGAATAAAATAAAAAGAAACCCTCTTACATTTCCTGCGCCACGGCTCCTCTACATCTCTGGCAGCAGTCGCGATCCCATGTCTTCTTTGGCCCGCGCTGTCACCTGACTAGTATTTGCTTTATAACACACATGGCCATTCCCCCCCCCCCCCACTTTTTTGGGGGGAAAAGTGCATCTTATAAAGTGAAAAATACGGTAATTTATCTACTGGCTGGGCCCACCGCAAGACTGCCAGAAAAATCTTGCACAGCCAGTGTCGGACTGGGGTACCTAGGGCTCACCAGTAAAATGTATTTATTATTATTTACAAGTTTGTTACATGACCATAGGCTGGTTGAGGTGCTGTACATTGAATATATGTATGTAGTGCAGTAAGTTTACTGTGTTATGTGCCACTTACGCAGGGGGTGGGAGACTAGGGGGCCACCTTGCTCAGGGGCCCACCGGGGGTTTCCCCTGTACCCCTGTGGGCCAGTCCGCGTCTGTGCACAGCCCTAAAATGTTACAAGCCCCTTCAAAGTGCCTTTTTTTATGTTATCCCCCTAAGGCAGCGTTCCTCAACGCCAGTCCTCAGGGCCCACCTTCTGGTCATGATTTGAGACTATCCCACAGAATGAGCACCTGTGGTAAGTCCTGATGCACTGACACTAATTATATCACCTACTCAATACTAAGGAAATCCTGAAAACATGACCGGCAGGTGGGCCCTGAGGACCGGAGCCCTATACAAAATATAGCCAAAAGGAATACTAGATTTTTCAAATATATTTTTTTTATATATATTTTACACACAGAAATTCCACTATACTATTTGCCAAAACTAATATATATATATATATATATATATATATTTTTTTTTTTTAATGAACGAAAATGGGGCGGGATGTTTGTATGGGTGTGTACATTATCTGCTAGTAACTATTGCTATAACTTAATTTTTTTTTTTTACCGAATTAACCCCTTCCTGCCACAGTCATGACAGGAAGAGGTTAATTCCCTGCCTGCAGGCTAATAGTTAAATTTATAGCAGTTCGCTGTGTAACCCGCTTTTTTACGCAGGGTTACTGATAAGAGCCTACCTGTCGCAACCTATGGCGGTAGGCAAGTGGTTAACATATGATGTTACATTAAAGGGCATCTGTCAGCAGTTTTGTACCTATGACACTGGCTGACTTGTTACATGTGCCCTCGGCAGCTGAAGACGTCTGTGTTGGTCCCATGTTCATATTTGCACGCATTACTGAGAAAAATGATGTTTTATTATATGCAAATGAGCCTCTAGGAGCAACAGGGGCGTTACCATTACACCTAGAGGGTCATTTGCATATATAAAAATTTATTTTTTCTCAACAATGCCGGCACATGTGTGTATGGGTGTATAGATATATAATGAAAAATATATACTCATTAAATATATGACTGCATTAATTAATAATGATCGTTACTTTTTTTTATTATTACCGCCCCCCCCCCTCCCTTTTTTCCAAGATGCTCCCACATTTCCCCCTTCATATTCTTTTCCGTCTCCAGGTTGCCAGGCAACAGCAGCTTCAGTCACTAGAGAACAAGCTGTCGCTCCGACCTGTAGCCGAGAGGCGGCCATTTTTCCTAGCACTTTCCGCATTGGGCTTCAGGAAAATGACTTCCTAAATGAATACAACATCCTTCTACGTCGGGTCACGTCCCCGTGACGTATAAAAGTACTGACCAGCAGGAGGAGAAGACTGGGGTAGAAGGAGGTGAGACAGTGAATGTGGCTATGCATTAGTGTTATGGCGGGGGAGAAGGACGCCTGACTGCGCTTCAGCTGTCTGTCGGGGGTGCTAGAGACTATTGGCTTGGTTTAGCGTGCTGGGAGTTGTAGTTCTCCAGCTAGGGTGTATCGTTTGAGTCACTGCAGCCTGTCTTGGGCAGGGTGTTGTCCTGGCTTCAGGCATTGCAGCAAACGGTCAGCTGTGTAGTATTAGGACGGTTGGATTTTTCAGCCTCATTCACTGACAGCAAGCACTGTTAGTGCCCATAAAACGTGCTTCACTTGTTTACTTTTCTGAGAAAGGAGGAGGAGATCTCCTGGCCGAGGAGACCTTGGTCTGCCCAGTTGGCAGGGCTCAGGTGGGCGCAGTATGGTGACATTGTAGTGTCTGCCTTAGACTAATTTCACCTTGTGCTGTCGTTAATGGGAACCTGCGTTGGCGGTTTCTGGTCAAATAAAGGGGTTGTGCAGCCTGGGCGCCGACAACGCTAAAGGTAGCAAATAAAAAAATAACAAAAACCTCATCTGTCCCGGCACCTCTGCCCACATGGGGCATGTGACCATAAGAGGGTGGGCACAGAGCACGTTTTGTAAACGTATTTATTTTCCTCATCGCTTTACAGACATTGTCACCACTCGCTGTCCCCAGAGGAGCTCACAGTCTACATCAGGGATGCTCAACCTGCGGCCCTCCAACTCCCATCATGCCCTGCTGTAGGCTGATAGCTGTAGGCTGTTCGGGCATGCTGGGAGTTGTAGTTTTGCAACAGCTGGAGGGCCGCAGGTTGAGCATGCCTCGTCTAGATGATCAGTAAGGGCTCGTGCACACGAACACATGCTGGCTAGGCCTGCAATATACGTGCTTCCTTGGGTTTTCTGTCTGTGCCTGCACTACATTTTTTTTTTTATGCGGATCACAGACCCCATTCAAGTGAATGGGTCCTCGATTGCAGACTGTGGGCACACGGACCGTACCCGTGGAATGCATTGTGGTGGCCGTGCAATTTGCGGTCCACAGCACACGTTCGTGTGCATGAGCCCTAACGGAGGAAACCAGAGCACCCAAAGGAAACCCATGCGAACACGGGGAGAACATACAAACTGCATGCAGATGTTGTCCCTGGTGGTAATTAAACCCAGGACCCCAGCAAGCCGCCATGCTGCCCTTTTCCTACCTCCTGGTGACATGTCACTGCCATTGATTTGGGGGGGGGAGGACAGTAACTGGGCCTGGAAACTAGGGAAGAAACAGGTCACCTCCTAGACAACCCTGACTACCTATCAATATGAATAGACCTTGAAGGTAGGAATATTCATATGCAGGATACCTAGGCCCTGATTTCCCTATAAGGCCCTGGAATAGGTATAGGACCAGAGACAACCCATTCCTCCCCAGATGGACGAATGGAAGTCTCTGTCTCAGGCCCAGATACAAAAACAGGGAAAAAGACAAATACAAACAAACGCAACACTTAACTTCTGTAGAGATGGAAGAACAGGAACACGGGAGCTGATCTCACACCAGCTCAGCCAAACCCAAATGGAGCTATCTACCGCATCATCAGAGGGGTGGGGTCAGACTATAAAGGGTAGAAGTGATGACCGCTGAGCAACAGCTGAGAAAAGGGAAGTGGTCATTAACCATAGCAACACTGAATAAAGAGAAATCAAGATGGCTGTTAGATTCCTCCACGCTCAGCCAGTCTCTCTGATCTCCTGACACCAGTCACCAGAGGGACCGTGACAGCACGTTACCACTGAGGTCAGTGATTGGCCTCAGCAGTCACTGGATCAAACCACTTCCAGTCCTGTTAGTGACATGGGAACGGGTTGGTTGAATGTTTTTTGGCCCCAGGTTACCACCACTAGGGTTGTCAGCTCCAAGGGCCGAGATCAATGCAGTTTAAAAGCTGCCTTTAGTTTGTATGTGCTCCGTATGTCTGCGTGGGTTTCCTTCCACACGCCAAAAACATACAGAGAGGTTCATTCAGAATTTAGATTGTGACCCCCCCCCCAAGTCAAACAGTGAATTATATATATAATATAAAAAATGATCTGTTCTTGTATTTAGGAATCATGATGAACTCGTCACAGGGCACCGTGGGCAGCGATCCCGTCATTCTCGCCACCGCTGGATATGACCACACCGTGCGGTTTTGGCAAGCCCATAGCGGCATCTGCACGAGGACCGTCCAGCACCAAGACTCTGTATCCTTTAATTGGGGGGAGGGGAGTATTAAATAGGGTGAAGTGTTGGGGTAAGGGCTCATGCACATGGCCGTATTTTCTGTCCGCATCCAATCCGCATTTTTCTGTGGATTGGATGCGGACCCATTAATTTCACTGAGGCCGCAAATTATGTGGCCAGCACTCTGTCTTCATCCGTATGTCTGTCGTGTGGTATCCGCAAAAATATAGAACATGTCCTATTCTTGTCCGTATTAGGCTACTTTCACACTGGCGTTTCTGGCTCCGCTTGTGAGATCCGTTTCAGGGTTCTCACAAGCGGCCCAAAACGGATCAGTTCAGCCCCAATGCATTGTGAATGGATAAGGATCCGTTCAGAATGCATCAATTTGGCTGCATTTGTTCTCCTTTCCGCTTTTGAAGCGGACACTAAAACGCAGCTTGCAGCGGAGCCAAACGGATCCGTCCTGACTTGTAAGCCAATGGGGACGGATCAGTTTTTCACTGACACAATATGGTGCAATTGAAAACGGATCTATCCCCCATTGACTTTCAATGTAAGTCAAGACTGATCCGTTTTGACTTACATTTTGTTTTTAATGAATAATGCGAACGGATACAAGCGTTTGCATTATTGGTGCGGATCTGTCTGTGCAGATACAATACGGATCCGCACCAAACGCAGGTGTGAAAGTAGCCTTACGGACAAGGATGGAACGGTTCTGTTATGGGCCAGATGTTCTCTTCAGCACAATGCGAAAGGCATGCGGCCGGTATCCGTATTTTGCAGATCCACAATTTTCCGTGTGCATGAGCCCTTAGAATTCACAGCTACAGGGGGTTCAGTAGTAGTTCTTTCTGCTTTTTTATGCTTTCCTATGACTGTCCAGTGTCCCATTGATGTCAGATTAAAAGAAGTTTACTGTATTAAAGGGGTTTCTCAAAACTGCCATGTATCACCTATCCACACGATAGTTAAGTGTCTGATCGCTCCACCACTGATCAGTAGTACGGGGGTCCTGTGGCCCCCATTTAAATGGAGCAGTGGTAAAGCTTGTGCGCTGCTGCACCATTCAAGCTCTATGAGACTGCCCCAGAGAAGCAGAGTATAGCACTCAGCGGAGCAGCAGCGCACATTCACATGAGAGCAACAGAACCCCCATTCTTGTGATCAGTGTGGGGACCCCCAATGATCAGACTATTATCACCTATACTATGGATAAGCGATCAGTTTCGATCTCTGAACAACCCCTTTAACTCCTTCCTTTTCTTGAATTCAACCATGACACCATTAGATTTGACCGTCTCTAGCTACATGATTGTGCTCCTTGACTAAAAGTTTTAGCAAGTGAATTCTCTGGAAGTGACCCCAGACCGAAGCATGATCGCAGCTGCAGGTGAGCCGCCGTCCCTTTTTTTTCTTTTTCTTCAAATGGTGTTATTAAAGGGGCTTCTATAATTTGACAGGCCTCCAGCTCACCACCGTATATGCTTTGCGGTCCGCGGATCCGCAAAGCACCGTTGCTGTCCGTGCACATCCTACTATTTTTGCATGACCCACTGTTAAAAAGCCTATTTTTGTCCATAAAACGGGCAGGAATAGGACAGGTTCTATAATTTGCGGCCCGGTTGTACGGATGTGGACAGCGATTTATTTGCAGACCAGTATACATGAATGGGTCCGTGTGGGATCTGCAGAAAATTCGGATCGGACACAGACCAAAAGAACGGCCATGTGTGTGAGGCCCAAGGATTAAGCCATCAATGTGTGATTGGTAAGGGTAATCCCACCATGGCCCCCGACAGAGGCCCGAAGGACACACTTTTGGCCTCCATTGGATTAATGGATATGTTTGACATGCGCAGCAGGAACTTTTCCAGCGCATCCCGACAACTTCAACGTGACAGCAGCCTTCTGCACCGTCCATGAGGAGCTGTGTCCAGGAGGTTTGTCAGGTTCCCTCAGCCGCCTCTGGCTTGTGTTCTTCTTCGCAGGATATCAGCACATCCGTATGTACGACCTGAACTCCAACAATCCCAACCCTGTGATCAACTATGACGGCGTGAGCAAGAACATCACCTCTGTTGGGTTCCATGAGGATGGGCGCTGGATGTATACAGGTGGAGAAGACTGTATGGCCAGGATATGGGACCTGAGGTATGAAGCCTATTGGATCGCAGGAGGACACAGCAGGTCATCAGTGTTATTGGGTGGATTTGTGCTCTCCTTGAAATGTATTCAATCAAGGGGAATGAAATATAAGACAGTTCTGGCCAACCATGAGCTGATCGACACTGGCCTAGCTTCTCCAAACCCCAGCGATCTGTGTAATTACCACTAGAAGCTGCATCTGGCTGTCCATTTTACGGCAGTAGCTGCTGCCGATGAAATGTAGGATTACACGCCAGCCATAGAAAAGAGTAGGGGTCCATGTGCTGCATGGACACCCAGGTCCTCCACAATGGGAGATATTCCTTTCCATTCTGGCTTATAAAGGAGTTTCACAGTTGGGATGTGGCGTTGTGATGACCCCTTTAATGATTAGCACTTACCTTATTGAGTCTTTTTTTTTTATTTTTATTTTATTTTACAGATCACGAAATCTTCAGTGTCAGCGAATCTTCCAAGTAAATGCACCGATCAATTGTGTTTTTCTCCATCCCAACCAGGTAATTGCAGGGCGTTGGGTCTCGGGGTCTATCGGCGTGTAAGCAGTTAGGCTTGGTGTATCAGATTTTACTTCTCTGGTACAAAAAGGCGCAAGAATATAAATATATTTTTGGTTCTGCTAACATCTCCTGTTTGGCTAGGGACGCCTCCGGCAGACATTTTTCGTGTCAGCAGACTACGCTTTCCTATACAGTGGAAAAAAGATCTGCCCAAGCATACTGGTGCAGCGTCTGCCAAAAGGATGATTCTTTAGTATACGCCGGGAGCTTAGGGGCCTGGGGACGACTCCTGACATGTACCACAGATATAGCCAAAAAGTGAGGTGGGAACGCTGTATTACCACAGTACTTTTCTTTTTAACCCCTTAATGACCACTGATACAGCAGTCATTACTAGGCTTTGTTCCTAGACCGCTGGCTTTCTATAGTGGCCAGGAATAATGAGCGCTGCACAGACCTCCTGTGCAGCGCAGAGTGCGGGGGGGGGGGGGGGCTCAGCGTTTACATGAGAGCTGGGCTCCTGCTCTAACAATTCAGACTGACAGAAGCCCTGATCTGGGCCATTTAACCACATTAATGCCACTGTTAATCGCGACAGTGGCATCTAAGTGGTTTAGAGGGCGAAAGCTCCCTCTGTCTCCTATGGGCACCCCGCAAGTAAGATTGTTGGGTGCTGATGTCTTGGAATGACATTCTGGAGCCTGATGAAGGCCCCCATGCCTGCCTTCAGTGTATCCCCATCAGGCTGCACCTCTCTGGCGCCGCCTGCTGGTGACTGTCAGTATAGCACTGACAGTATCATATTCTGGACTGCATAAGCAATACAGGGTTTCATAGAAGCAATCAATAAAGAGCCTCTTAAAGTACCCTTGAGGGGCTAGTAAGTGGTTAAAAAAAAGTTTTATTAAATAAAAAAATTCCAAGTAAAAAAAAAAAATATATTTTTTTCCATGAAAAAAAAATTTTTCAGTGGAAAAAAATATCCAAAATTAAATCCCCTCCACATATTGCTGTGTCCGTAATGACTCACACTACACAATTATGTAATTTATTCTCTACGTAGAAAGTTACAGAGCTTTTAAGGCTGGGTTCACACCTGAGCGTTTTACAGCGCGTTCCTACGCGCTGTAAAACGCTCAACAAGGAGAAACCAATGATTCCCTATGGGAATGGTTCTCACCTGGGCGTTTTACAGCGCGTACGATCGCGCTGTAAAACGCCCGACGCCCCAAGAAGTACATGAGCTTCTTTGGGGCGTCTTGTCGCGCGTTCCCGTACATAGACTTTCCGGAACGCGCGACAATGGGCGTTCGCTTGTCTCTGTATGCACGATTGCAAACGCCGGTACAATCGCGCATACAGAGCGCTCCATCGCGAACGCTCAGGTGTGAACCCAGCGTCAAAGACTACTTGAAACTTTAGGCTAGATTTTGTCCCATGTCTGGTTACAAGTCCTGGTGCAGCTTTTGTTGTGTGTGGAGTTTAAACTGTTATTTTATCCTCCGGAGGATTAAGCCCTTCCTATAGATCTGGCTGTGCTCGCAGTCGCTGGATGCGGATCAGAGTTACCTTTTCTTTCGACACGTTCACATAATACTATTTCAGCGCTGTGAAAGTTGTGCGCGGGGTAGGTCAGGTACGTGGCAGCAGCTGGGTTTTACATGCTAGATAAGCCCGTAGACACAATGCCGCCTTGTTATTTGGGAGATTTCCCCTCTCACAAAGCCCTTTTGTGTCTGAACAGAACAAAAAATGTAATACTTTCTCCGAGCCCCCCCAGCTAGGGTGTAAGACATTTTGTGACCAGGTCACTTAAAGTGCATCAAAATGATGAGATTTTTTTTTTTTCTTGTAGGAGTCAAAATTATGTACAGAGATCTAGAGTAAATGATATATACAGTAACATAGATAGAATGAACATAAAGTGGAAATAATCATTGTAGGTTTCACTGTATGCATTCAAATTGGAAAAAAAATCTGCAAAATGAACTAAGATGCTGCAGAATTAGAATCTGCACTGCAGGTCCATTTCCGTGCAGATTCTGCGTGGGTTTTTTCTGTAGTGCGTACATTAAATTTGTGAAAATCTCATCCACTTTCCTGCTGCTGTAATACGCTGCAGAATTTCCCCTACCCATGAAGCGAGGCACAGTTCTACAACACGACTAAAGTGACACTAAACTTTAAAGAACTTAAATATGTTATAGAAAAGTATGATGATGGGTTATGGCTTCTAGTCTTGATTAAAACAGATATATGGAAAAACTCCTTTAAGCCAGCACCAGGAGGTCTGGAATTCTAGCATGTGGCAAAAACAGTACCATGCTGAGTTAGGCTACTTTCACACTTGCGTTTGGAGTTCCGCTTGAGAGATACGTTTCAGGGCTCTCACAAGCGGCCCCGAACGGATCTGTTCATCCCCAATGCATTCTGAATGGATAAGGATCCGTTCAGAATGCATCAGTTTGGCTCCGTTCAGCCTCCATTCCGCTCAGGAGGCGGACACCCAAATGCAGCTTGCAGCGTTCGGGTGTCCGCCTGGCCGTGCGGAGCCAAACGGATCCGTCCTGACTTACAATGTAGGTCAATGGGGACGGAACCGTTTGACGTTGACACAATATGGTGCAATTGCAAACGGATCCGTCCCCCATTGACTTTCAATGTAAAGTCAGGAGTCCCTATTAATATACTCCAATCCAATGGTATATTTTAACTTGAAGCGTCCCCATCACCATGGGAACGCCTCTATGTTAGAATATACCATCGTATTTGAGTTAGATCGTGAAATCTCAGATCGGACAGTATATTCTAACACAGAGGAGTTCCCACAGTGATGGGGACGCTTCAAGTTAGAATATACTAAGAACTGTGTACATAACTGCCCCCTGCTGCCTGGCACCACCTGATCTCTTACAGGGGGCTGTGATCCGCACAAATAACCCCTCAGGTGCCGCACCTGAGGGGTTAATTGTGCAGATCTCAGCCCCCTGATCGGGTGCTGCCAGGCAGCAGGGGCCAGACCCCCCCCCCTCCCTCCCCCCCAGTATTAAAAGCATTGGTGGCCAGTGTGGCCCCCCCCACTCTCCCCAGTATTATATTCATTGGTGGCCAGTGCGGCCCCCCCCCCTCCCTCCCCAGTATTAAAAGCATTGGTGGCCAGTGCGGCCCCCCCTCTCTCCCCAGTATTATATTCATTGGTGGCCAGTGCGGCCCCCCCCTCCCTCCCCAGTATTAAAAGCATTGGTGGCCACCAATGCTTTTAATACTGGCCACCAATGCTTTTAATACTGGGGAGGGAGGGGGGGGGTGCGGCACCTGAGGGGTTAATTGTGCGGATCACAGCCCCCTGTAAGAGATCGGGTGGTGCCAGGCAGCAGGGGGCAGTTATGTATACAGTTCTCAGTATATTCTAACTTGAAGCGTCCCCATCACCATGGGAACGCCTCTGTGTTAGAATATACTGTCCGATCTGAAAAAGCTGTTATGCAGATGGATCCGCACTGAACGGATACCATCGTTTGCATGGATAGGTGCGGATCCGTCTGTGCAGATACCAGACGGATCCGCACCTAACACAAGTGTGAAAGTAGCCTAAGTAAGATTCACCAGATAGTCCAACACTGGATATCGGAGATCAGGAACGATGTCTTTGGTGTCGGTGAGATTTCGCACACGTGGCTGAATGGCTAATTCTGATTTCCTTGTAATCCAGCACCTCGTTACGCACGGCTTGGATTATCAGAATTAACAGTGAGATGATGTATGACCTACGGTATCACAGTCATGCGGAACCGATCCTGGGTTTTCCTTATATAATCAATGCATTTCATGAACTTGATTCACTCTGATGCTCATTCTCTCCTTAGGCTGAGCTCATCGTGGGCGACCAGAGCGGAGCAATTCACATATGGGACCTGAAAACCGATCAGAATGAGCAGCTTATTCCTGAGGCCGACGCGTCTGTCAATTCCGTCCACATAGACCCTGATGCCAGTTACATGGCCGCCGTCAATAGCTCTGTGAGTGTTTGCTAGTATTCTTCAGCTAGTTGACCATATGTGGTGGTGTCCCATTCAGGGTCGAACTGGTCCACCAGAAGATCCTCCAGTGGGCCCAACCTCTGACAATAATGGACCCCTAATATAACAGGGCACTTAAGGTCCTATATACACATAGGGTGGGCCCTTAGAATAATTCCCTCTGGTGGGCCCAAGGGTCTTCAGTCTGGCGCTGGTCCCATTTCTCGCTGACTGCAAGTTGTTGGGAGACAGAAGAGTCGGGCTGTCGGATCCCCTCTCCCTATTGAGAACACTTGCCCAAGCCAAATGTATACGCTTAGACTGGAAGAATAGCTGTCGGCTAGACGAGGTAGACTCCGGTAGAAATGAGTTTTGTCGTTATTCTATAGGGGTATCTGAAACTCATGAATAATAATGTCCCAGGCACAGTCTAAAGGAATTGTCTCACCCCAGCAAACATCTGATTTGCCGTGAGGTATGCATTTTCCCTGAAGTGAATAGCCAGCCGGGTAATACATGTATTTCTGCAGTATGCCAGAGCATCAGCCACTGTATGTTAGTAGCTCTCCATTCTGATTTATTGGGAGGGGTGGGAGATCACTACTATAATATCCATATAAACTTAGTTTAACAGCTCCTTTAGGGCTCATGCACACAAACGTATTTTCTTTCCATGTCCATTCCGTTTTGGTTTTTTTTGCGGACCGTATGCGGAACCATTCATTTCAACGGGTCCGCAAAAAAAAACCCTGAAGGTACTCCGTGTGCATTCCACAAAAAAATTGAACGTCTTATTGTTGTCCGCATTACGGACAAGGATAGGACTGTTCTGCAAAATATGGAATGCACACGGATGTCATCCGTATTTTTTGCGGACCACAAAATACATACGGTCGTGTGCATGAGCCCTTAATCAGACATGTAAATGTGGAGGGCCTAGGGATACGTTTGACTTGTGCCGGGAGCTTTCCTCTCATAACCTACATCTTATTTTTAGGGAAATTGCTTTGTCTGGAACCTGACAGGAGGCCTCGGCGAAGATCTCACGCAGCTGATCCCTAAGACGAAAATCCCTTCACACAAACGCTGCGCTCTCCGCTGTAAATTCAGCCCAGATTCCACGTAAGTGTGCGCTGAACGGTCTCTCATCGCCAGGATAAAATGCTTAGTGTATATTGGCCTTTCACTTTATGCTACACCCTTTTCCTCTCCAGGCTGCTGGCCACGTGTTCAGCTGACCAGACCTGTAAGATATGGAGGACTTCAAACTTTTCTCTGATGACAGAGCTGAGCATTAAGAGCAATAACCCAGGAGAGACGTCGCGGGGTTGGATGTGGGACTGCGCCTTTTCCGGGGACTCTCAATACATTGTGACTGGTAAGAATCATTTCTTTCTATCATATATACGCCGACATTGTAAAGTGAATAAGATGATATACCCTAAAATTGAACATAGTACGATCTTTAGTTGACTTAATTCAGGGATGCCCAACCTGCAGCCCTCCAGCTGTTGCAAAACTACAACTCCCAACATGTCCTGATAGCTGTAGGATAGATGGAGGGCCGCTGATTGGGCATACCTGACTTAATTTATATAAAAGGGTATGATGACGTGTGAACGTCCATGTGTTATTTCACGTGTTCCTCCAGATGACCGACCTCCTCTTTCTCCTCCAGCTTCCTCTGACAACCTAGCCCGGCTGTGGTGTGTGGAGACCGGCGAGATCAAGAGGGAGTACAGCGGGCACCAGAAAGCGGTGGTCTGCCTGGCTTTTAATGACAGTGTCCTGGGGTGAACAGGACTGAGCTCTAGTAATACATAAGACTTTCAGAGATTACACCAGACTATGGACAAAAAAATAATTCCCCCCCCAGACCGTTTGATGCTGCAGTTTAAAGCACTGCCGTAATCACAGGTAAATATACTATACAAGTTTTATCTGCAAAAAGCTCCTTAGTAAATGAATGGAGTCCTGTACTCAAAAGTATTTTAATACATAATCAAACATATATAAATTGGAGCATACACTCAGGAATCGGCGTCCGTTCATCCCTGTGCTCAGTCTGGACAGTGGAAAGAGCAGAACTTGGGGGTCACCCTGCGCATCCATAAACTTGTGTTAAAGACTCATCCGTCTGGCATTCACTTCCATATTATCGTCGATCATGTCGCCCGAGAAGGTGCACACAGCAGCGTCACCGAGAGGCAGTCCGTGATTATTCTCCGAAGGAGTACAACACACTGCACAGTCCAGCTGTCACAAACGGTTAACAGGAAACTCTACCAATCAATCCTAAATGAACTCCTCCCACACTTTGTGCAAAATCTGCTAGGGAGGGAATGTCCGGGCCGCGCTGGGAGGAGCCCGCGTGTAGCGCATGGCTGGCCTAGTCGGGTAGGTAGTAGAAGCAGACGGACACGCAGATGTTGTTGGGGAAGCAGATGTCGATGCAGAGGTAAATGAGGCGTCTTGTCGGGCCTGCAGCGACCAGAGAAGAGCATTTTATGTACAACCTGCTGCGATGGAGGAGGTCACTTTAAGATCTGTAGACTGCAGTATGTCCAGAGTGATCCTGGGCTAACCATGGACAGCTTGCTCCATAGGCAAGGTTAGAGCCCCAAAAGCATTCCTCCAGGAGCCAACTGCTGATTTTTGGACAATGATGTGGGACCCCTGGATGAATGATTGTGGGGCTACAATCTCTCTGTTATTTAAAGTGTAAAGAGGTAAGCCCAGTATCCTCTATTGGACCCCTACACTCCTGTATGTCTATTTCATATAGGAAAAGGGTCCCCTTTAAAGGGGTTCTCCCATTTCAATAATTATGGTATATCGCTAGGATATGCCATAAATGTCAAATAGGTGCACCTTTGGGGCCCGCTCCTATTTTCAAAACGGGGCCCTAGTAGTAAACGGGAAGCAGCTGCCTGTGCGCAGCCACCTCCCCATTCACCACTATGGGAGTCCTGAAAATAGCTGCGCACTGGCTCTGCTATCTCTGGCAGTTCCATATCTCTGAATGGAAAGGTGGACGTGCATGTGCGGCCGCTCTCCCTTCACTACATGGACCTCCGTTCTGGAGATAGAAGCGGGTCCCCCTGAGACCTGCACCTATGTGACATTTGTTGCATATCCCAACGATATGACATAATGGGACGACCCTTTTAAGGCCTTACTTACCTTCACTCTTTTTTACCCAGTAAATGGGGAGCTGGTCACACAACATTTGTACAGGTTCCCCTACAAGTTCATGGTTGACTTTGCGACCTCCTATTACGCCGAGGAACTCGCGGTAGTAACGTGTCCTGTTGTTCTGCAGGAAAAGCACCCCATCCTGTTATAAAATAGCAGACAGACACATAATGGAGCTGAAAGAGCCTGGGCATCTGAGTGAACTAGCAGAACATTTAAAGAGGACCTTTTATCCGTTTTTACTTGCTCACTCAGTAGCCCAAGATTAGGAGACGTCATCACGCTATATATATTTTTTCTTACTGATCCTCTCCTCCGTTGCAGTGCTGTGTCCCCCGTTCGGTTTTGGCGCCCTATATGCTAATCAATAGCATCGGTACAGGAAGAAGGAGGCGGCAGCTCTTCTCAGCGGGCGTCTCCTTCTCCCTGGCTGTGAGCTGAAAGAGCGGCATCAGTGAAAACTGATAAAAGGTCCTCTTTAAGGGTTAAAGGAGTTGTGCAGGGCAAAGATATTGATGACCTGTCCATGTCACTATCTCTTCACACAGCTGATCAGCGGGAGTGCTGGGTCAGAGCCCCGCTGATCTGATATTGATGACCTATTTCTGAGGATAGCTCATCAATATCTTTGCACTGCACAACCCCTTTAACTTTTATATACCCCTTGCCATGGGCAACATAAGAGTGGAAATCTGATATATTGTCCATTGAATAGATTGATATAGAAAAACATGTATAAGGAAAAGTAAAAATGATTCAGCTGATTTTTTTTTTATGGCTATATATCAGTACAGGCTGTACTTGTATATCTTATAGGGTCGGAGTTTGGTTTTCTCTGATACTGAGGTCCAAATCCTGTGCATAGACTCAGAAACAAATGATAACATTGTGTCTGCCTGTAGCCACCACTAGAGGGAGCTTCCTGCATACTATTTATAGATAGAACTCAATAAGAAAACCGTATGCAGTGAGCTCCCTCTAGTGGTGGCTGCAGACAGACACAATGTTGTTGTTTACTATGTGTATATGCAGGGGATTTGGAGCTCTGTATCTCTAGCTCTGTGCAGAATGATGTTTCTCAAAACAACTGGATGATGAGTGGACGTATCTTATACATCGACAAATGAATATAGAAAAAGGTGGCCAGCATAATGTAATATCTGACCTTGGCTACAGACATATTTAGGAAGGACTGGATATTTTCCATATCTCTCATCTCCATGCGTCGAAGGAAACAGGATTTCTCTCCAGCAGCCTTATAGCAAACCAGTCCCTGCAAGAAGAGCATAGTAGGGTATTAAAAAGAATACATAATGAATAGAGCAATAGACTAGCTCTCCAGTAAATAACCATTATGGCATGTGACCAGGGGCGTACACAGATCTCATAGGGCCCCATAGCAAAACGTAACATAAGCACCGCCCATCTTCTCAATACGCGTACTACAATTACTCCCAGACAACTAAAAGTGCCACGCCCCAGATTTCTGACATTTTTTATATTAAGCGGAAGAAATTTGAATGAAAAAAAATTGTAATAAAGTCTTCCTTTACCTCACCCACGCTCATTCTGATTACCATATTTTTAAATGTATTTAACTAGCAAAAAACATTGATAAATCTCCTGCTTCTCTATTATAAAGCTGACTGTCTGCAGCCGCCACTAGGGGGAGCTCAGTGCATAGGAATGTATGCAGTTACAGGAAGCTGAAATAATCTCTGTGCATTGAGCTCCCCCTAGTGGCGGCTGTGTGAAAGTGTTTTTACATCTTGAAGAGAAAGAAGTAGTTCAGTTCAGGGCCCCATAGCAGTTGCATGGTCTACCGCCATTTAAATCATACAAGCATCATTGGTGGAGGGAATCCCTTTATTCTTGGGGTCAGTGAGGGTCTAGACGGCTAGACCCCCTCCCATCACACTTTTAATGATTTTGTAGCCTAGTTATGGTTTAGTCACCCTGGCTTCATAGAAATTCACACCCCTTCTTCGCCCCTCTTCCAGAGAGACAGAGATTAGATTAGCTCATTAAGAAGGCCAGCTCTGTCCTAGGTTGTCCCCTTGATCCAGTGCAGGAGGTGGGTGACGAAGAGGAACTCTAGCAAAATTACCATCACTGTTAGACAACGTCTCCCACCCCATGCACGACACTGTTGTGGAGCTGGAGAGCCCCCTCAGTGACAGACTGCTGCATCCTAGGTGCACGAAGGAACGTTATCGCAGGTCCTTCCTCCCAGCAGCGGTTAGGATTTATAATAGGGAGCGACCGATATAGATTTTTTAGGGCCGATACCGATAATTTGTGAACTTTCAGGCCGATAGCCGATAGTTTATACCGATATTCTGTGAATTTTCATAAAAAATAAAAAAACATTTATTGTTAATGTGTATTTTTTATTTTATTTTTTTGTAAATCTCTCTTTTTCATTTATACTTAATATTATTTTATTTTATTTTTTTACTAACTTTTAGCCCCCTTAGGGACTAGAACCCTTGTCCTATTCACCCTGATAGAGATCTATCAGGGTGAATAGGACCTCACACTGTCCCTGCTGCTCTGTGCTTTGTGCACACAGCAGCATGGAGCTTATCATGGCAGCCAGGGCTTCAATAGCGTCCTAGCTGCCATGGTAACCAGTCGGAGCCCCAGGGAGAGGGGACCCTGTGGCCACTGCCACCAATGATTAATACTGGGGGGGCTTGGGTGGGGGGGGCGCACTGCGCCACCAATGTTTTTAATACTGTGGGGAATGAAGATAAATCTCTCATTTATTCATATACAGGAGGCGGGAGCTGGCTGCAGAATCACATAGCCGGCTCCCGACCTCTATGAGCGGTAGCTGCGATCTGCGGCACCTGAGGGGTTAACTACCGCGGATCGCAGCTAGTACCGCTCATAGAGGCCGGGAGCCGGCTATGTGATTCTGCAGCTCCCGCCTCCTGTATATGAATGAATGAGAGATGAATCTTCATTGGTGGCGCAGTGGCCACAGCCCCTCCCCTCCTCTTGTCTTCTCTCCTCTGATTGGCGGCAGCGGCACAGGGGGAGGAGACACTGCTTCCTTCTCCCCTGTGCTGCTGAGGGAACGCGGAGAGCGCTGAGAGCAGCGCGATCTGTCTTCCCCATACATTATTGGGATATCGGCAAAATAGATGCAGATACCGATAACGGTCAAAATCCTGAATATCTGAGTTTGTGCGAAAGGTACATGACATGTTGACAATGGAGAGAGGTGTGTTTGTGAGGAGAGGCTGTCCTCAGAAGTTTGAGAAATTATGGAGTGAGGGGTTGTCTCATACGCATGTGGTCATCTAGGATATTTTGGAGGGGTTCGCACTTAGTTCTATGGGGGGGGGGGGAGGGGGGGTTGGGTGTCTGCTATGTTGCGGGTATCTTCTATCTAAATTTTGTCCTATGTTTGTGTACATTGTACGCCGTTGTACGGTGATGCTTTTGTGATGATGCCATAGGACACTGCTGCTTATTGACTATACTTCTGTGATGACAGAGGCAATGTACTGTCATAAAATAAGCTGACTTTATTTGATCAATAAAAAATTATTTGATTCAAAAAAAATCCTGAATATCGGCCGATAATATCAGTAAAACCGATAATCGGTCGATCCCTAATTTATAACCCAGAAACCCAGTAAATAATTTTTTATGTAAATTCTGTGTTATGTTTTTTTTTTGTATTTTACTCTTTACTAATTTCTAATTACTCTTATTTTTGCTCCTGTTGGGAATGTGATTGCTGCTGTTTTGCCAAAATGTCCCCACTGAGGGACAATAAAGGGATTTTCTTCTTCTTCTCTGTGGAGGGAATAATGGAGGGACAGCACAATGTAAAAAACGCTCTAGAATCATTTCATAATGGTCCACATGGAATTTAGAACAATCTCGCGCTCTCTCCTTCCGTTACCGCTCACATGTTTGCTGTCGAACAACACCACGGACGTCTGATTTCTGGAGGTCACTCGATAGGTGACTGTATTCCTCCGCTTGTCGCTCACCGCAGACTGGTTTACTGAGGAACCTTGCAGATTTTTGTAAGTCAGCCGGACAACCTGCAAGAGAGGCTGAAGATATAGGGATTAAGAATTTGACAATGTGAGGGGATCAGATGAGAGCGCAGGTCACTGCCCCCCCACGAGATCAGCACAATACTCTGTGACCATTACAGTGGATTTATTACCTAATGCTTTTTCTATTCTAGTCTTTAAGAGCAGGGGTGGGCGGCAAGTAATTTGTAATATATACGAGGTTGCCCAAAGCAAACGATTCCAAATGTATGTGTTCATTAAACTCGAGGACAGATCTAAAGTGTCAGTCTTCACTGCAGTTCTGTCATTTAGTTTGTGTACCTGGGAGCTCAGGATAAATAGCTTCAGGAGATTATGAGTACAATAATTCTGTATCTATGGCTTTTTAAAGGCTGTGGACACCATTGACGTGGAAAAATTTTTTTTGCATGTATTAGTGGTTTCCTTGAGTAAAGAAAAAGTAGCTGCACCAATTTCAGTCTGCAATCTTCATTTGTCTTCAGACCATCTGATGTTTGGGCGTATCCCTCTCAAGTAATAAATTCTGGATGTGAGAACAGTGTGACCAGGATATTGATGCCTTCACTAGCTCTCATTTATAAGCACTGCTTCATTTCTGGACAGAGTTCTCCAGCTCATAAGGGATCTCTTCTCATTTGTGCTGACACATGGATGCTGCACTGTTTGCTGTGGGTACTTCACTACCTTTTTGTACTTGTACTTGAAAATTTGCATGCACTTTCCTCCCTATCTACAGCCTGTGTGTGCTTCCCTCTTTGGATGCTTTGCCCCCTCTCCACACTCTGATCTGCCATGTACCACTTCTTCACTAATATGTCTAATGCCGCTCTCATGTGGTCATTGTTTGATCAGTGATTTCCATCAGTTAATCTGAGCCAAAATCGGGAGTGAAGCCTACACAGAGATAATTGGAAAGACCTGCACCCGTTCTGTGTTTTTGACCCGCAGCTGGTATTGGCTTACAATCTCTGATGGAAAACACTGACCAAACACTAACTGTGAAAGAGGCCTAACACTGGGAGAAGGGAAGAGGAAAGCAGAGAGAGCCAACAAGAACAGCATTCTGATGGATCTATTTTCAGCACCACCGGCCAGGTGAAGGACTTACACACATTCTTCAGAAGCAAAGGGTAGGACATTTTTAATGAAGACTATTTAGAAAGTTGGTCACTTAAGTGTCCATAGCCTTTAATATTGCACAGTCCGGCGTAAGCCATAAGAGTGACTGTAAGGTCTGTAAATATAATTGTGTCTCAAGTGGTTCTAGTATTGATCTGTACCTTGGTTTTATTATCTTTCCATCCTAAAACGCCAACCACACTTATTCCCACTATGGAGAAGAGCAGCGCAACGGCCAGGAAGCCCCAGAATATTCTAGTAGTAGCTTTTGATCTTCTTCGGGGTCCTCTGTCAGTGGGAGGCTGGAGGAAAATAGACTGTGTTTAGTCAGGGTTCCTTGGAATGATACTTAAAAGATGTCTCCTGGAAGGATATGGTAAAGAAGGCAAGGACCACCCCAAGCAAGCGGGGAGTAGCTCATAGCAGCCAGTCAGAGTCCTGCTCTCTTTTCCAAAGGTCCTTTGGAAAATGTAAGCTAAAATCCCAACCACCCAAAGTGTTTTATTCTGTGCTCATTCACCCCCTCCCACACCTGTACATAGAGGAGAGGACTAACCCCTGCACCTGGACGTACTACTCTGCAGAGATGTACAGGAGCCGGGATCAGAGCTAGCTTTGATCCCAGCTATTTGACACCTTAGATACCATTGTCAATTTCAACTGTGGCATGTAAGCAGTTAGAGGAAGGAGGGTCCCCCGATATGCGATTGTGTTACCAACAATGGCCTCCAGTCTGTCATATTTGGAAGCCTGTAGAATACCAACAGGACTGGACATAATGCCCTGCACTACTTAAAGGGGTATTCCCATCTGAGACAATGGAGGCATATTGCTAGGATATGTGCCCATTGTCTGATAGAGTTGGGACCTGCACCTATATCGAGAACAGAGCTGGTAAAGTGGTGGCTGGAGGACCCCGGGTTTGCCTGAGTCCGGCCACCACCAAGCGCTCTCCCCATAGACACCCATTCCAATCAGCTGTTCCCTGCAGCCTCCAGCACTGGTACTAGCACTGTGAATGGGACAGGAAGCACAGCGCCGTTCAAATTGTAGTGGCCGCGCTGGGTTACTGCACCTCAGCTCACATTGAAGTGAATGGTAGCAGAGTTGCAGTAACTTAGCATGACCACTACTCTTTGAACGGCGCTGTACTTCCTGTCCCATTCACAGTACTAGTACTAGCTCTGGAGGCTGCAGGGAACAGCTGATCGGTAGGGGTATTAGGCGTCGGACCCTCAACGATTAGATATTAAAGACCTTTCCTGAGGATGGGTCCTTAATAGCAGGAGCCTGGAAAACGCCTCGCTGCATACTGTTTGTGCATTGAATAATATAACAGGCTGCAATGAGCTCCCCCTGGTGGTGGCTGCAGAAATACAGAATGTCTGCCTTTAACTCTGACTATGCAAGGAAATTTAGAAAAAACAGAGCTGCAGCTGCTATAAAGGTATATTAAGAAATTCATCAGCATGTTATGTTGAACCTAAAAATGTAATTGGGTTAAATGAAGTAAATTCACCTTGACATAGCAAGCTACACATGCACCCAGTCATACAGGGCATGGACCTCAAGGCTTCCCCCGTCCTCAGATCCTCTATACATCACTATATCAGGGACCTAACCATCATGTCCGATAACGTTTGCCGTGTTCATCATTGGAGCCACATAACGCCCCCATCCAGGCCACCAGCTATTGGATTTGGCTGCTACTATTATATGGAGATATTACTAAAATATATCAGCAATAATAAAAATATGATAGGACATGGCCTAAAATACAAGCAGTTATTACTACAGATATCCTGGCTGATAAATTGGCACATAGCTGGACCAACAGTGATAATAGCTCGTGGACCCTGAAGATTTGAGGTTCCAGGACTGTCCCCAATATGTTAATACAGTCCCTTCTGATACCAGGTGGCAGGGTACCCAGCCCATAAAGACAGAGTGTGTCTTACCGTTGACTCTCCACCGCCCTCCATACTGTGCTGCGGTCCCAATCTCTGCAAGTCCTTGCAATGTGAGGATTGTGCATGGTCCGGGGACAGCACAGGCTGAAGGGCGCGTCCATCAGCACCCAGGCAGCTAGCACCTCCAGAGCCACCTTCTTCAGCCAGGCTCCACCTGAGAAACTTGAGAGGCAGGAATGTAACAATGAAGAGGCTGTGATGAGAAACTGGGAGACGGGGCAAAGAATGAGCCCCCCTGGAACTGGAACCAGTGAGATGGAAACACAAACCTAGGCTTTGTAAAGAAAACCTTATCGTTGGCAGGATGGAGGGGACGCCAAGTGCACGCATTCCTGACTCGGAACAAGTCACAAAAGACGCTGTGTGCGGGAAAACGGAGGACTGAAGGAACCAGACTTCAAGGACTAAGACAGAACCTAGTAGGCTACCTGCCAGTCTGTAATCTGTCGTGAAGGGCAGCCAAAAATGAACGGAGACTGACAGTTGTGGAGATACGTGCCCTTCTTCAGACCCCCGAGAGATGACTACCCCAACCCAAGAAAAATGGAGCTCTGAACCCTATAAAGACATATTAAAGGGCAAACCCTGACCATATGCTATATTGGAGCTTAGGGTGGGGGCATGCCCTCTGCTTGAGCTAGAACCGCTGTGTACTGTGGCTCCCACCCTGGTGGGCTCAAGTCCTGTGTAGTACTACATTTCAACTGCAGGGGAAATGTTAGGCTATACACCCCCCCCCCCCCCTACATCGGGTGCTGTTTGCCCTGGGGTTGTTTCTGTTCAGAAATGTTAAAACCTAAAAAATGCGATTCCCATTTTAGCAAAAAGAGTGACTGCCACTGTATATAGACGGTCTGAATATTGGTGGTCACCACCGGCTCTGCCCCGCGCTCAATTATACTGCCCTCTAGAGGACACCGAGTGACAGCACAAGAATCCTCACAGGGTTTCTGAGGCCCGTAGATGACTTTTTATTTAACCCCTTGCATATTTTCTTACAAAAAAAATCTGCACAAATGGACATGCTGTGGATTAAAAATAAGAACCGCAGGTCGCGTTATGTGCGGATTCTGCTGTGCAGGTGCGCGCCCTATGGTGATTACATCAGAGCGATCTTCTGGGCAGTGCAATTCAGCTGAGGTCCACGCTCCTCCTGGCTGAACGGCTAAACAGCACTACAAACCAACCCAGAAACCATCTGGCGCATGCGCAGTGAAGCGAGGTGTGCTGCCACCATTTGCACTGCGAATGACCTGAATTGTGGTGACAAAGCGCGATCTGCAGGATATCGGTCAAGCCGCAGACACGCTCGCAGAACAGGCGGTGAATGTCTCGGACGCTGCAGAACTTAGAGAGTGGTGCGTGGCCAGACCTCAGTTGGTTTCCCTCAAAATGCAGCTGTAGCCGCTGCTGAACAGGGGTCACTTGAGTTTGGATATTATTTTATGATCGGTGGGATCTGAGCTCTGGGACCCTCACAAATACTGAGAATAAAGGCGCTCCAAGTGCTTGCTCCCCTTTTTTCCTGGCACTGCGCTACACCAGCCACCCGTTGGTCAGCTGCAGTTCCCCTGCACAACATTGGGTCGCAGCGCTACACCTTCGTGGTCAGGTTCAGTGGGGCCCCAGATGTCATAAATAGGTGGCATACCCTGGTGATATGCCATCACTTTATAAGATTGGAACGCCCCGTTTAAAGCCAGTATGCCACTTTCAGATGGGCAACGCATTCAGTGAAGGACTGAGATGTAACGCTTCCGTTGCCTCCTCACGCATCAGTAGTGGTGACACCACAGAAGCACGCCCTATTTTTATCGTGCACATTATAGTCTACGGGTCCGTGAAAACCATCCGTGTATTGTCTGTGATTTTCATGGATCATTGCTAGAAGATGCTCCAGTGTCCGTGGAGTATGGATAACATACGAAGGGGGGGGGGGGGGGAACACAAGGAGCAAACACAGATCCTTCACAGAAGAACCACTAATCATCTTGCCACGGATGTCATCACAGATGCGAATGTGTGAAAGAGGCCTTAACTATGTAAATGGAAGGTCCACCTTTAAAGGGAACCTGTCAAACAGAAAATGCAGTGTAATCCACAGGCAGCAGGTTATAGAGCAGGAGGAGCTGAGCAGATTACTTATAAAGAGAACCTGTCACCATGTAATCTGCAGGTTATAGAGCAGGAGGAGCTGAGCAGATTATATATAAAGAGAACCTGTCACCATGTAATCTGCAGGTTATAGAGCAGGAGGAGCTGAGCAGATTACTTATAAAGAGAACCTGTCACCATGTAATCTGCAGGTTATAGAGCAGGAGGAGCTGAGCAGATTATATATAAAGAGAACCTGTCACCATGTAATCTGCAGGCAGCGTGTTATAGAGCAGGAGGAGCTGAGCAGATTATATATAAAGAACCTGTCACCATGTAATCTGTGGACAGTAGGTTATAGAGCAGGAGGAGCTGAGCAGATTACATATAAAGAGAACCTGTCACCATGTAATCTGCAGGTTATAGAGCAGGAGGAGCTGAGCAGATTATATATAAAGAGAACCTGTCACCATGTAATCTGTGGGCAGCATGTTATAGAGCAGGAGGAGCTGAGCAGATTATATATAAAGAGAACCTGTCACCATGTAATCTGTGGACAGCAGGTTATAGAGCAGGAGGAGCTGAGCAGATTATATATAAAGAGAACCTGTCACCATGTAATCTGTGGACAGTAGGTTATAGAGCAGGAGGAGCTGAGCAGATTACATATAAAGAGAACCTGTCACCATGTAATCTGCAGGTTATAGAGCAGGAGGAGCTGAGCAGATTATATATATATAAAGAGAACCTGTCACCATGTAATCTGCAGGCAGCGTGTTATAGAGCAGGAGGAACTGAGCAGATTATATATAAAGAACCTGTCACCATGTAATCTGTGGGCAGCATGTTATAGAGCAGGAGGAGCTGAGCAGATTATATATAAAGAGAACCTGTCACCATGTAATCCGCAAACAGCAGGTTATAGAGGAGGATCTGAGTAGATTATATATAAAGAACCTGTCACCATGTAATCTGTGGGCAGAATGTTATAGAGCAGGAGGAGCTGAGCAGATTATATATAGTTTTACAGGAAAAGATTCAGTGAAACTTGCATTTCATTCATTTACGTTCCTGCTCATTCTGATCGTTAAAGTCCAGGAGGCGGTACTATCAGTGATTGACAGCTCTCTCTATGTACACAGCCATAGAGGGAAGGCTGTCAATCACTGATGGGACCGCCTCCTGGACGTCGACGATCAGAACGAGCAGGAAATTAAATGTATAAAGTACAAGTTTTACTGAATCTTTTCCCACAAAACCATACATCAATCTGCTCAGCTCCTCCTGCTCTAACCTGCTGCCTGCAGCTCAAACACCATGTTCAAGGTGACAGGTTCCTTTTAATTTTCATCAGACACAATTCTATGATCTGAGGAAACCAAAATGTGTGCGTGTAATCCATCCACAGGATGTGGCTCATCTTCATGAAGACACTTGGCCTCTACACAAAAACGGAAGACAAAAGAAACACGACAAGACGTTCCTGTAAAATGTCTCATTCTGTATTATAAAATAAATTAGATGTTATTTTCTATTTAAAGGTAAATTCTGCCGTGGATCGATCACACCTCGGACAGGCTGGCAGAACATAACCGTTACTTCTGATAAAATATATTATTATTAAAATGGAGGCTGTGCGGACCTGAGCGCATGTACCAAAGTAGGCAAACCACGGACCGACAGGAGAACACAATCATCACAAAGATGGCTCAAGCCAGAAGGAAAGCGGGCATAAATGAGTTAATCAAGTCATCGGCGGCAATCTTCCAGTTCTCTTGCCTGGAGGGACGGGTCACTGATCAGCAGAAGACAGCGCCGGTAACAGATCAGCAACGGAGTCCACGTAGAAGTCTGGGACCATGGAGAGGTTGCCGCTTTCTTGATAGGACCTTGCGTCCTCCAGAGTAGAGAATCCGGTGAGGGTCAAGAGTGTGCGGATCCGGCATGTGGATCCCATCTGGATGTCCGTGTCCAGGCGATCTCCCACCATCACAGTCCTTTCGGGATCCAAGCCGCATTCACTGACTACACAGTCGTAGAGGAAGGAGTTGGGCTTTCCAATGACCTGGGCTTTGCGATGAGCGGCAGTTTCTACCGCTCGCACCAAGCAGCCGGTTCCTAAGGAGAAGATGACAAAGGGTTAAAAGCTTGAACACATCCAATGTGAATGTGGCTTAGGGTTTGTATTTTCGTTCCGTGTCCGTTCAGTTTTTTTTGCGGACCGTATGCGGAACCATTCATTTCAATAGGTCCCCCCCCCCCCAAAAAAAACACAAAAACTCTGTGTGCATTCCGTTTCCGTATGTCCGTACCCCCCAAAAAATAGAACATGTCCTATTATCGTCCGCATTATGGACAAGAAAATTACTATTATATTAGGGGCCAGCTGTTTTGTTCCCGCAAAATACGGAATGCACACGGACCTCATCTGCAGACTGCAAAATACATAGGGTCGTGTGCATGATCCCTTAGGCTGGATTCACATCACTGTCTCCGTTCTTCTGATCTTCTTTTTTTTTTCTCAGACAGAAATGGCTAAAACGGACGCAAAATGTGCATAACTGATGCTCAGGATCCATTTTTTTTATAGGATGCGTTTTTTTCTGACGGATCAGAAGGAAGGAAAATGAAACGGTGATGTGAACCCGGCCTCATTAATGTCCTCTAAACTAAATGGTGTGTGTGTGTGTGGGGGGGGGGAGAGTTTGGGACCAAAATGGACAATTAAAGGGGTAGGTTGCTGGTCCCACCTCTGGGACCCCAAAGTTGAAGGAGAGCCCCGGCATATCCACTTTATAAAAGGGCTTCTGTACTGGGGATAATCCCCCACCCAAAGACCTCGATGTTGCCCCAAAAGAGGTTGTCGGGATAGGAGCCCTCCTTTAATTGGTTCTCCAATCAGGAGATCAGCCAGTGATTACTCGGACGATGGTATCCGCAGGAGCGCAGTCATGGAGAAACAGTCAGCAAGTTTTTAACAGGATCTGAGCTGCCAGAGCAATTCTGTCCACCCAGAGCGGCTCCTGCCTCGCTGCACCGCACCCACCTCCGGCCTTATGTCACGTATGTAGTAACAAGCCAGCGCCCGGCTAATGCCCTGCCCTAGGGTGCGGGTGGTGGCCACTTCCTCAGTCAGAATGATGTAGCAGATCTGGCCGTTCCCTCCTGATGACTTGGCGTCAGGAGGACATTTCCTTCCTCATATAGTCCCGCAGCCTCTATATATAGTCAGGGTCCAGCTGCTGAAGTCCTAGGTCAGTGGAAATCGAGTCCTCAAGGATCTCCAAAAGGTCACAGAACAGGACCGCACTGCCCCCTCCCCCACGTCCTCCCTGGGTCACACCTCGTCAGAATACGGCTCTGTGCACACTGCGTATGGTGTACACCCGGGACAACCTCCCAGTGTACACGTCAAATGTATGCATAGGAGCATCTTTTTGGCCTCTATTGAGCCCCAAAAGCACACCAGACCCTGCTATTCTATACAGTGAGCCGCGGCAAGAAAACATACCATGCGGTAATCTTTTTTTAGGGAAGGGGGGGGGGGGGGGAGTTTGGAGACCCCCCTCCTGGGCAGACCTGCGAAGGGAAGCATACTTACCCGCTTCCTGACGCTGCGCTCTCCGGCCTCTGTCCTGGATTGGATATAAACTTCCGGTTTGATGTCACTGCAGCCAATTGCTGGCGACCTGCTCCCCTTGCATTTGTCATGAGGCAATGGAAGCAGGTCACCTCTGCAGCCAGCGATTGGCTGCAGCTGCGTCCAAATGGAAGCTTACATCCAGGGACCCGAGCGGAGCATTGGGAAGCAGGTAAGTATGCGTCCCTTCCCAGGTCTGCCTTCCCCCCCCCCCCCCGAACGGGCACAACCCCTTTAATTTTGTGGCCAAAACACGTGGCACAGTATGGCCGCCAGACACCTAACACAGTGCCCAATTGGGGCTGGAATCGGCCACTCCGGCTAAGGGCAGCCTGAAAATAGGACGCGATCGGTCGTTGGCGACGGTCTTCAGATATCTGCGGTGATCGGCCATGTTGGAGTATAAGGTCTATCCAGTGGCTGAAACGCGACGGGTTTGACCGTTCCTTAATTTGTGCTTCATCTTCTTTCTCCTAAGGGTTAATTTACACTGCGGAATCTGTGCCAAAACTGTATTCTGCTGCAAAAAATAAAAATATAAATGTGTTTCTCTTCCGGCCACGGAGACCTTTGGCATGTGAACTAGCCCTAAACCTGATGACTGGATGGCTGCTCAGTCCGTCAACATCTGAGGGCTATTGCCACACGTACTGGTTACTGCCGTAAAACGCTGCATTTTGATGCAATTCCAAACGCAAAAATGGCGGCTACGTGGGTATAGATCCTACGCCCAACTATACAGGCGAAAATAAATCCAGCACAAACTAAGACTGGATCCTTGGTGTAAAGTAGAAGTGACCTAGTTGCCCATAGCAACCAATCAGATCCCACCTTTCATTTCTCAGCGCTCCTTTGGGAAATGGAAGCTTGAATCTGATTGGTTGCTATGGGCAACTAAACCAGTTCCTCTTTTCACCAGGAAAAGATAAATCTAACCCAGATAAATCCAACATGGCCGACCATCCTTTCGGCAGATATCGCTCCGACAATCCACTACAGCCAAGGACACGGTGACGGATCCGTATCCAGGGTGCGGTCAGGTAAGTACCGGGGATGGCGCGCCCTCCCTCCAGCGGAAGGCGGGTGTCCGTGTTGGTGGCGATGAACAGACAGTCCGGGTCCTGCAGGTACTGGAGCGATCGGGTCAGCTTCATGTAGCTGAAGTGCTCGTCGAAGCCGACCACCACGGCCCGCACGTCCGGCTCCTTCTTCAGGGCCGCCCATTCCTTGGTGCCGCCTGTCACCGGCTCCGGGCCGCTCCCCACATGCGGGATCCCCGCCGCCTCCAGCTCCTGGCTCAGCGCCGTCCCTCCGATCAGGTAGACCTTGCCCCGCAGCCGAGCCACATCCCGCAGATACCGGGCCGTGCAGTACGCGGTGCCGAACACCTCCCCCGGCTCCGCGCCGAAGCCCAAGCGCCCCAGCTTGTCGGCGTACATGGCCCGGGTCTTCGTGCTGTTATTCGTCAGGTAGAAGACCCGCTTCCCGCTCTTCCGAAGACCGGTGACGAGCTCCGGGGCCCCCGGTACCGCCTCGTCCCCCCGCCATAGCACTCCGTCACAGTCAAAGAGAACAGTGTCCACCGAAGCCAGAAACCGGCGGGAAAGGTCTCCTGTCAGCCGCGTACACTGGGAGGTCGCCATCTTGTCTCGGTGGACGCCGCCGGCTGTCACTGACTTCTTCTGTCAGAGAGGAGGAGACGGGGAGGGACCGGGAACCGCAAGTCCTGACAGGATGACATCCACACCCGACCATACAGGAGAGACATGGCCGCCCTACCGTATCCTGCAGTCCGCCATGGAGTGACGGCTTCCACCCACATCAGTGACTGCTGTCTATGAGCCTGTTCACACTGCGTCTTTCAATGCGGATTTAGGCATCTATTGGACACCCAGTTATTAGAAATTTGCACCTTAGTTCATATGGAGCAGATTAGCTGCATTTTTGCCTTAGAAAAGTGAGGGATCTGCCATAGAATTCCGAATGGAAAGGGCCACCCATGGGACTGGCGCCTGTCTCCAGGTTGGGGCCCCTGAAGTGAAGAAGAGAACACAGCTCATGTGGGGCCACATTTCCATTCAACGCTGTGGGATTTCTGAAAATAGGCGAGTGGATGGAGAGCAAACATGGCCGCCTGTATGTGATAGGAACGGTGCAGCACACAATACCGCCCCAGCAGAACCAGATACCACAGTGCAGCGCAAAATACTGCCCCAGCAGAACCAGATACCACAGTGCAGCACAAAATACCGCCCCAGCAGAACCAGATACCACAGTGCAGCGCAAAATACTGCCCCAGCAGAACCAGATACCACAGTGCAGCGCAAAATACCGTCCCAGCAGAACCGGATACCACAGTGCAGCACAAAATACTGCCCCAGCAGAACCCGATACCACAGTGCAGCACAAAATACCGCCCCAGCAGAACCCGATACCACAGTGCAGGACAAAATACCGCCCCAGCAGAACCCGATACCACAGTGCAGCACAAAAAACCGCCTCAGCAGAACCAGATACCACAGTGCAGCACAAAATACTGCCCCAGCAGAACCAGATACCACAGTGCAGCACAAAATACTGCCCCAGCAGAACCAGATACCACAGTGCAGCACAGAATACTGCCCCAGCAGGACCAGATACCACAGTGCAGCACAAAATACTGCCCCAGCAGAACCAATACCACAGTGCAGCACAAAATACTGCCCCAGCAGAACCAGATACCACAGTGCAGCACAAAATACTGCCCCAGCAGAACCAGATACCACAGTGCAGCACAGAATACCGCCCCAGCAGAACCAGATACCACAGTGCAGCACAGAATACCGCCCCAGCAGGACCAGATACCACAGTGCAGCACAGAATACCGCCCCAGCAGGACCAGATACCACAGTGCAGCACAAAATACTGCCCCAGCAGGACCAGATACCACAGTGCAGCACAAAATACTGCCCCAGCAGAACCAATACCACAATGTAGCACAAAATACCGCCCCAGCAGAACCAATACCACAGTGCAGCACAAAATACCGCCCCAGCAGAACCAGATACCACAGTGCAGCACAAAATACCGCCCCAGCAGAACCAGATACCACAGTGCAGCACAAAATACCGCCCCAGCAGAACCAGATACCACAGTGCAGCACAAAATACTGCCCCAGCAGAACCAGATACCACAGTGCAGCACAAAATACCGCCCCAGCAGAACCAGATACCACAGTGCAGCACAAAATACCGCCCCAGCAGAACCAGATACCACAGTGCAGCACAAAATACCGCCCCAGCAGAACCAGATACCACAGTGCAGCACAAAAAGCCTCTCCAGAAGATGCCCCACTGTAGTGGTCAGCACCAGGCTCTGTCCTCTTACTCCAGTTGCCTCAGGATGGCAATACAGTTGAGTTCAGAAGGCAGGAGGGCACCTGTAGCCGCCAGTCAGGTACATAGGTACTAAGCTCTAGGAGCATCAGATCATTACTTGTCTGGTGGCCGTGAGGAGGGCTCAGGCGGCCCCCTGGGAAGTTTCCCTGTGGAGTCTGTAGGCAGTCCTCCCCTGGATACAGTGATCGTTTATCCCCATAGAAAATCATTGTTCCAGTGCAGCAGATCGTTGTTTAGACACCACCATCTGCTGCGCAGGAATGATGATTTTCTGTGCCGGTGGACTGACACGATCACCCGATGAACGAGCATTTGCTGGCACCTTTCACACAGGCAGATTATAGGAAACAAGCGTGTATACTCATCTCCAATAATTTGCCTGATAATCGGTCCGTGTAAATGACCTTTAAGGTAAGTCGTCAGTATCAGATCGGGGGGGGTGACCCCCGGCACTCAGCACACCGCGGTTCGGAATGAGGCGCAGCTCTGTCCTCTGTGTAGTGGCCCTGGTACTGACTTGTATGAGCTGTAGTGACCCAACACATCCGCTAAAACCTTCTAGAGAAGTAAAAAAAAAAAAATGAACAGTTAAAATGGTTTTTCTTTTTTAGTTTATTTTGTGAAAAAACAAAAAGCAGTGAACAAGCAATTAGCACATATCTGAGGTGAGGTGGATTCCCCGTGGGTGCCAGCCCTCCAGTCCAAAATGGCGGCTACAGATATAGATGTTGAGGCGCTGGCCAGAGAAGATCTGCAAAGAAACAGATGAAAAGAGATGAGTTCAAGTATAAAGGAGCTTCATATCATACCCAAAGCACCAGATTGCCCTGTCCCGTCACTGCTCTGCCTATCCTCTACTCGCCCCTACATTCGGGAGGCCATTATGACGTTTAACATATCCAATTTTTATTTTTGCATTTTAGTTTTTTACTCCCCGCCTTCCAAGATCCATGACTTTTTTACTTTTTACATTCACACAGTCTGAGGACTTATTTTTTGCATGACAAGTTGTATTTTTAGTACGTCTTGTATTGAAGAACGGAAAAAAAAATCTTTGGATGAAGTAAAAAAAAAAAAGGTTGGTTTTGTGTTTATGGCGTTCATCTCCATATTCGGACAACCAACTTTTTAATTTTTTTGTCTACAGAGCTGTATTAGGGTTTTTTTTTGTTTTTTTTGAGGAATGAGCTCTAGTTTTTTATTGGATTACTTACAACTTTTTAATCACTTTTAATTTGATATTTTGGTAGGGGCAAGGTGACCAAACAATGGAGAATTGTGCATTTTTATTTCTTTTTTAATTACAGCGTTTACTGCGTAGGAAAAATATTTGTAGATTTTAATAGTTCAAGCATTTTGGAAAGCGGCAATGCCTATTGTGTTTATTTTTTATTATTTATTTATTTTGATATGTAAAATTTGGAAAAGGGGGTGGTTTCAATTTTGTTTAGTTTTTTTTAAACTTTATTTTACTGTAATTTTTAGTCCCCTAAGGAGACTTGAATATGAGATCTTTTGATCTCCTGTACCATAGACTGAAGTAGGATACTGTTGCAGTCTATGGGTTTTTCACTGGCTGCCTGTTAGGCCATGCCTCTGTAGGCAGCTGACTATGAAAGGCCTGGGAGCCTGCACAAGGCACTAGGCTGTCATAGCAAGGGATCAGAGCCCCACAATTTCACCGCAGGGGCTTTGATGAGAGGGAACCCCCTCCCTCTGCCTAACCACTCAAATGCTGTGGTCGCTGTTGACCGGGATCAGAGTTATCGCCCATCCTGTGTTCGTGGCCAGGTGCCGGAAGTATTATATGTCGATTCATACACCTATCGCTCCCCGATCACATACTATTACATATTAGGAATTGCTGGTAATGGAAGCATCCATCGTGTGACTGTGCAGGCTTTAAAGAAATTGGCCGCGTCCATGAGTTATACCATAGCACTGAAATCTCTGACTTTGTCCAAATGTGTTCATATGCCCTCTAGAGTGCCACCGCCTAAAAAAATGGGGCACATACCTATTGTACTGCATATACAAAGCACAGCTAGCGGGCGTACATACAAGAGGTGACGCCATGCCGCGCTGTGCTCACCTGAAGAGACAGAGCTGTTGATTGGCTTGTTGTACATTGTGAAGAACTCTTCCGGCTTGAGAAACCGTTCAGATCGAAGAAGGAAGCAGATGGTCTCCTCTCGCACAAGCAGTTCTGGGGCCAAATCATGCAGATCCTCTCCAGGTCCTTTGCTGCCGAGCTGCACAAATATAATTATTAGTTTAGAATTCAGCTTTTACCGATAGGTCACCAAATCTAGAATTTCAGCATCCGACGTATTGCGTTGTATAACATTTGTCCTTCGTTCTACCTGGTGTCACGGATCTTGAGGAACACACCTTCTTTCGAGACTCATCGCAGCCTCTAAAGCCAACGCTGCCTAGATACAGGCCTCAGCTGGCCATTGAGTTTCTATAGCCATCTTATCATGGACGACTGGTTGTTTGGACAACTAGTCATTCACTATTCATGGAGCCCACACCTCTAACATATCAGACTTAGGCCTCTTTCACACTACAGTATGTCCATTTCAGTGTTTTGCGGTCCGTTTTTCACGGATCCGTTGTTCTGTTTTTTTGGTTCCGTTTCCGTTCCGTTGTTCCGTTCCGTTTTTCCGTATGGCATATACAGTATACAGTAATTACTAGGGGTGCACCGAAATGAAAATTCTGGTCCGAAACCGAAAATTCAGGATACCCCTTGACCGAAACCGAAACTGCCTTTTTGCCCAAATACTTTTAAAATGCTTTTTTTTAATGATTTTATTAATAATTCTTTCATGAATTTAATAAATTATATTACCCACCCACCCCATAACAGTGCCATCCACAGACCCCCACCCACCCCATAACAGTGCCATCCACAGACCCCCCCCCCCCCCCATTGCCGCTCCAGTACAGACTAGTTATAAAATGTGTACAATTAATAGAAAATAGCGGGGAGGGACTGGGAGGAGTTGCTGGGGGCCGGTGCGTTCACTGTGCTCCGGCCCCCAGCTCCAGTAGTTATAAAATGTGTAAAATTAATAAGGATTCTATTCATGAGGCCCCCTCTACAGTAGAACATTCAATATAGCCACATCATACTCACAGGGCTGTTATCTTAATGCTGGCCGGCCGGGCAGACGAGCGGCAGCGTCACGACTGACGTCACATGCCTGCGCCGCCTCCTTCATTCAGAAAGTAGGCCGGGCACATGACGTCAGTCGTGACGCTGCCGCTCCTCTGCCCGGCCGGCCAGCATTAAGATGACAGCCCTGTGAGTATGATGTGGCTGTATTGAATGTTCTACTGTAGAGGGGGCCTCATGAATAGAATCCTTATTAATTGTACACATTTTATAACTACTGGAGCTGGGGGCCGGAGCACAGTGAACGCACCGGCCCCCAGCTCCTCCTCCCAGTCCCTCCCCCGCTACTTTCTGCCGATATGTATCAATATCGGCCGAAATGGATTAGGTGCATTTTCGGCCGATATTTTCGGCCGCCGGAATTTCGGTGCACCCCTAGTAATTACATAGAAAAAATTGGGCTGGGCATAACATTTTCAATAGATGGTTCAGAAAAAATGGAACGGAAACGGAAGACATACGGATGCATTTCCGTATGTGTTCCGTTTTTTTTGCGGACCCATTTACTTGAATGGAGCCACGGACCGTGATTTGCGGGCAATAATAGGACATGTTCTATCTTTCAACGGAACGGAAATACGGAAACGGAATGCATACGGAACACATTCTGTTTTTTTTGCGGAACCATTGAAATGAATGGTTCCGTATACGGACCGTATACGGAACGCAAAAAACGGACCGCAAAACGGAAAAAAAAAACTGTAGTGTGAAAGAGGCCTTAGGGCTCATGCACACGGCCGTTGTTTGGCCGTGCCCACATTGCCGCCCGCAAACAGTGGGTCAATCGGCCGTGTGCACCCTGCATCACGGATGCGGACCCATTCACGTGAATCGGTCTGCAATTTGGAAGACCGGTGCGGAACGGAGGCACGTAAGCAGTACAGAGTGCTTCCGTGGGGTCTCTGTCTGTGCCTTTGCACCGAAAAACAAAACAAAAAACGTGTTCTATTTTTTACCGGTGCGGACGGATTACGGACGCATTCAAGTACCAGGGAGGGAGGGGGAACGGTGCGATCTGCAAGCTGAGGGTTCTATATGCTTCTGAGGACTTGTACAATGGCATCCAGCAGAAGGAAGTGAGAGAAGAGGAATGGAAGCGTTTGTATATAGATGGGTGACCAAAAGACCTTGCTTCAAGACTGACGTGGAGGAAGGAAAGGACCAGTACAAAGAGGAACATTGCGGTTAATGTGACCTTTTAACCCCAATGTTGCCATTATGTCAGATAAATGAAGGGGGTCACTTAATAATGTGAGGCACATGGTTTTATGATTTTACTACGTCCATGCGCCTCACTTTAATAGTAAGTGACCTCATTCAGTACCTCCTCACATAGTGAGCAACAAGGGGTTAATGTGAGGTACATGTTGGGGGTCACTTACTGTTAATGAGGCACAAGGAGGTCAAAATTAATATAACCATGTGCCTTATATTAATGGAAAATAGCTCCATCATGTACTACTAACCCCATATTTAGATTGTGAGCCCCTTTGGGGACAGTGTGATGCCTGTAAAGCGCTGCGGAATATAGTACTGCTATATAAGTGTGTTTAATAAATATATCCCATTATGTGAGGAGGTACTTGATGATGGAGTTCCCATTAAAGGTTTTTTTCAGATTGTTTTATACTGATGACCTAACCTCAGGATAGGTTATCAGTATCTGATCGGTGGGGGCCCGAGACCCCTGCTGATCAGCTGTGAGGAGGCCGCGGTGGGGCCATACAGTGTATAGTGGCTGTGCTTGGTATTGCAGCTCAACCCTATTCACTTTAATGCAGGCATGCTCAACCTACGGCCCTCCAGCTGTTGCCAAACTACAACTCCCATCATTCCGTGACAGCCTACAGAAGGGCATTGTGGGAGTTGTAGTTTTACAACAGCTGGAGGGCCGCAGGTTGAGCATGCCTGCTTTAATGGGACTGAGCTGTGACGAGACCATGTGAGCGATGAACGTGATGTCACTGGACAGAGGATAGGTCATCAGTATAAAACAGTCGGAAAACATTAACAGTAAGTGACCCCATCACGTACCTCCTGACATAATGTGAAAAATGTGTCGGAGTTTTTGTGTTTTTTTTTTTTTTTGCAAAGTATCGATTTAGTATTGAGTATTATGATCCTTTACTTGGTATCAAAGTCCAAATTCTGGTATAGTGACAACCCTAGTCGCTGCCATCAAGTCCAAGAGCAGCAGATCTTGAAAAAAACACCATCTTATCAATGTTCTGTAGATATTTGGTAATGTTATCCCCTATCCATTGGGGGTCTGTACAGTACAGCACTCGGCTATTTCCTGCAGCCTCATATCCAAATTCTCACCAAAATCTCACCTTTAGTATCCGAGACAAGAACATTCCTAACTTCAACATGAGGGTGAGACATTCTTCCACTGCCGCGTCCACCGTCTGTCCATGCCCATAGTCACCCAAGTACTGTGTGGGGAGTCTCACTATGCGGAAATACCACTGAGGAAGGAGTCTGCTTGGGATATTGTGGGAGATCACAAGGATTTTGATGTCCTGCAGAAGTGAGCTAGAAAACATGGACAAGTCCTGTCAGGACAGTAAATTGTGGAGATCTGACGAGCGAGCTGCACCCCCTTCAATCACTCTTCAGATCATCAGTTCAGCCATGATACAGTACAATTATTTTGCCATTTTCTCCAACAGAATGAAAAACACCTACTTTGCACCCTGGTTCTGGATCTGGATGAGATCTTGATTTATCCCAGTCAGGATTTCAGAAGAAGCCTGTGGAGGCAGTGGACAACAGAGAAGCATTAAAAAGTGACAAAGAGGGCAGCCCCACACTTCAAGGAGAAGATCTCATCATAAAAATTTGAATATGTGACAAAATATGTGGATATGTAGTGATACCAGTGACTGAATAAAGACGAAAGAGGAAATAAGTGTGATCTATATTAGGCTGATGCCGTTCTTCATTTGTGGAACCTCTTATGGAACCCAAATTGGTCGTCTTTGGTTTGCTCTACTTTCAATAATAGTTTTATTTAAAAAAAAATCCCCCTCCACTTGTCTGATTCCTATGTTCCCTGATCGCTGCCTTTGGATGAGGGCTTGCCCCCTGGACATGTCATTCTTTTCTTTTCCATTTATTTATTCGTTTTCATATACATTATAAAAGTCAAAAACAATACGACACTTTAATACATATTTTTATCAAGAATAAATCACTGGCAAGAGCAATGAAGTGTACAGCTCAATAGATTTCGGAGTGCTTATTATCAGTAAACAACCCCTAAGGGAGAGTGACAATTACTTAAAACATAACTTTATGGCTGAGTTTACACCAGCGTTCAGCCTTTCCGTTCTCCTGCTCCGTTATAGGAGCAGGAGAACGGAAAGGACGGATTGGGCACATAACTGAGGCGAGCGGAGCCTACGGACCCCATAGACTATAATGGGGTCCGTTAGGTTTACGCTCAGAAGATGATTTTGGAGCGGAGTCCCTTTTGTCTCCGCTCCAAAATCATCTTCTGAGCTTAAAACCTAACGGACCCCATTATAGTCTATGGGGTCCGTAGGCTCCGCTCGGCTCAGTTATGTGCCCAATCCGTCCTTTCCGTTCTCCTGCTCCTATAACGGAGCAGGAGAACGGAAAGTCTGAACGCTGGTGTGAACGAAGCCTTACTGGTAAATATATTAAAATGTAAACCTAACCACTGTATAATGCATCAATAATGAGAAAACCAGGGGTCCAATGCTGGTACCCCAACACTGGTAGAAAAACGTATCCTGCTGAACCTAGAATTAGGTGCGAGCAGTCTTACCAGAACCAAAATACGTAATGGAACCGGATTCTCCTGGATATTTCAGGGATGGCAATCCAGGATGAGAGCTTGACGTGAGTCCAATTGAACAAGCCAGGGGTATAAAGCGGGGTCTGTGTAGATGGAGGAGCCTTACACCCTGATATGCCCTACTTGTAGGGGAGGGGTCTATTTCCATCCTACCTATCTGTACAGAGCACCCACCCCGATCCGGATACTTGTCCCTGATCACGGCCCGGTCCCTGGTTCTAAATACTGATGAAACACTTTATTCAGCTCTTAATAGCATCCCGACGTGGCACGTTTCTGACTCTTCAGGGGATATAGTGTCCAAAGGAACCAGCCGCAGTTGTAGGTTATGAGACTGCAGTGGATAGATTAAGCCAGGCATGCTCAACCTGCGGCCCTCCAGCTGTTGTAAAACTACAACTCCCACAATGCCCTGCTGTAGGCTGTTCAGACATGCTGGGAGTTGTAGTCTTGCAACAGCTGGAGGGCCGCAGGTTGAGCATGCCTGGATTAAGCAAATCAAAAGTGTACCCCTCGGGTGAGAGAGGGCACATACTGCAGGAGATGATAATCCTGTGCTCTACTTATTTACTGATATCCCCTATGGTTGGGGGAACCTACCATCAGGCACAAGTATCCAGACGGGGCGGGTGCTCTGTACAGATAGGTAGGACGGAAATAGGGCATAATAGGGTGTAGGGCTCCTCCATCTACACAGACCCCGTTTTATACCCCTGGCTTGTTCAACTGGACTCATGTCAAGCTCTCATCCTGGATTGCCATCCCTGAAATATCCAGGAGAATTCCATCCCATTACGTATTTTGGTTCTGGTAAGACTGCTCGCACCTACAGTCGTGGCCAAAAGTTTTGAGAATGACACAAATATTAGTTTTCACAAAGTTTGCTAAACTGCTTTTACATCTTTGTTTCTGTTGTTTTTGTGATGTAGTGAAATATAATTACACGCACTTCATACGTTTCAAAGGCGTTTATCGACAATTACATGACATTTATGCAAAGAGTCAGTATTTGCAGTGTTGGCCCTTCTTTTTCAGGACCTCTGCAATTCGACTGGGCATGCTCTCAATCAACTTCTGGGCCAATTCCTGCCTGATAGCAACCCATTCTTTCATAATCACTTCTTGGAGTTTGTCAGAATTTGTGGGTTTTTGTTTGTCCACAAGTTCTCAATGGGATTAAGATCTGGGGAGCTTCCAGGCCATGGACCCAAAATGTCAACGTTTTGGTCCCCGAGCCACTTAGTTATCACTTTTGCCTTATGCCACGGTGCTCCATCGTGCTGGAAAATGCATTGTTCTTCACCAAACTGTTGTTGGATTGTTGGAAGAAGTTGCTGTTGGAGGGTGTTTTGGTACCATTCTTTATTCATGGCTGTGTTTTTGGGCAAAATTGTGAGTGAGCCCACTCCCTTGGATGAGAAGCAACCCCACACATGAATGGTCTCAGGATGCTTTACTGTTGGCATGACACAGGACTGATGGTAGCACTTACCTTTTCTTCTCCGGACAAGCCTTTTTCCTGATGCCCCAATCGAAAAGAGGCTTCATCGGAGAATATGACTTTGCCCCAGTCCTCAGCAGTCCATTCACCATATTTTCTGCAGAAGATCAATCTGTCCCTTTTTTGGAGAGAAGTGGCTTCTTTGCTGCCCTTCCTGACACCAGGCCATCTTCCAAAATTCTTCGCCTCAGTGTGCGTGCAGATGCGCTCACACCTGCCTGCTGCCATTCCTGAGCAAGCTCTGCACTGGTGGCACTCCGATCCCGCAGCTGAATCCTCTTTAGGAGACGATCCTGGCGCTTGCTGGACTTTCTTGGACACCCTGAAGCCTTCTTAACAAGAATTGAACCTCTTTCCTTGAAGTTCTTGATGATCCTATAAATTGTTGATTGAGGTGCAATCTTAGTAGCCACAATATCCTTGCCTGTGAAGCCATTTTTATGCAACGCAATGATGGCTGCACGCTTTTCTTTGCAGGTCACCATGGTTAACAATGGAAGAACAATGATTTCAAGCATCACCCTCCTTTTAACAGGTCAAGTCTGCCATTTTAACCCAATCAGCCTGACATAATGATCTCCAGCCTTGTGCTCGTGAACATTCTCACCTGAGTTAACAAGACGATTACTGAAATGATCTCAGCAGGTCCTTTAATGACTGCAATGAAATGCAGTGGAAAGGTTTTTTTGGGATTAAGTTAATTTTAATGGCAAAGAAGGACTATGCAATTCATCTCATCACTCTTCATAACATTCTGGAGTATATGCAAATTGCTATTATAAAAACTTAAGCAGCAACTTTTCCAATTTCAAATATTTATGTAATTCTCAAAACTTTTGGCCACGACTGTAGTTCTAGGTTCAGCAGGATACGTTTTTCTACTTTTCTACAGGTGTTGGCGTACCAGCATTGGACCCCTGGTCCTCTCATTATAGATGCGTTATACAGTGGTTATGTTTACATTTTAATATATTTACCAGTAAAAGTTATGTTTTAAGTAATTGTCACTCTCCCCTTAGGGGTTGTTTGCTGATATTCTTATCAAGCCAATACCCAACCCACCCACAGCCCATAAGGAGAGAGAGAGAGGGGAGAGAAAAAAATAAAATAAAAACCTATATACAGTTGCAAGAAAAAGTATGTGAACCCTCTTTGGAATGATATGGATTTCTGCACAAATTGGTCATAAAATGTGATCTGATCTTCATCTAAGTCACAACAATAGACAATCACAGTCGGCTTAACCTAATAACACACAAAGAATTAAATGTTACCATGTTTTTATTGAACACACTATGTAAACATTCACAGTGCAGGTGGAAAAAGTATGTGAACCTCTAGACTAATGACATCTCCAAGAGCTAATTGGAGTGAGGTGTCAGCCAACTGGAATCCAATCAATGAGATGAGATTGGAGGTGTTGGTTGCAGCTGCCCTGCGCTATAAAAAACACACACCAGTTCTGGGTTTGCTTTTCACAAGAAGCACTGCCTGATGTGAATGATGCCTCACACAAAAGAGCTCCCAGAAGACCTACGATTAAGAATTGTTGTCTTGCATAAAGCTGGAAAGGGTTATAAAAGTATCTCCAAAAGCCTTGCGCAGACTGCTCAATGAGGTGAAGAAGAATCCTAGAGTGTCAGCTAAAGACTTACAAAAGTCTCTGGCATATCCTAACATCCCTGTTAGCGAATCTATGATACGTAAAACACTAAACAAGAATGGATTTCATGGGAGGATACCACAGAGGAAGCCACTGCTGTCCAAAAAAACATTGCTGCATGTTTACAGTTTGCACAAGAGCACCTGGATGTTCCACAGCAGTACTGGCAAAATATTCTGTGGACAGATGAAACCAAAGTTGAGTTGTTTGGAAGAAACGCACAACACTATGGGCCAGATTTATCATTAGCTCAGGTCAGAATAATGGAGTGAAAAAGTCCCGAAAAAGTCCCAAACGCTATAACTGCGCACAAATTTGCGACTTTTTTCTGCTCTGCACTATGCTCCCCAGTTTTCTGAAAGTGGGCGTGTTTTCTTATGTAAATGAATCTCTAGACAGATTTACTATTGGGACTATTTAAAAAGTCGCAATTTCACTCCAGTGAGGACCATGCTTATCTTATGAGACTTTTTAATAGAACATGTGACTTTTTCATAAATCGTGTGACTTTTTCGTAAAGATGTGCGACTTTTGTAAAGCTGCATACTGACGGATAAACTGCTACCGTCAAACCACATTTATTACAGTCTTAAAGGGCCGATCATAAATCTGACTTGGCTAAAACTGACTTTAGCTATATGTTAAAGTGGAGTGAGCTGTCAGAGGCATGATAAATCTGGCCCTATGTGTGGAGAAAGAGGCACAGCGCACCAACATCAAACCTCATCCCAACTGTGAAGTATGGTGGTGGGGGCATCATGGTTTGGGGCTGCTTTGCTGCGTCAGGGCCTGGACGGATTGCTATAATCGAAGGAAAAACGAATTCCCAAGTTTATAAAGACATTTTGCAGGAGAACTTAAGGCCATCTGTCCACCAGCTGAAGCTCAACCGAAGATGGGTGTTGCAACAGGACAACGACCCAAAGCATAGAAGTAAATCAACAACAGAATGGCTTAAACAGAAGGAAATACGCCTTCTGGAGTGGCCCAGTCAGAGTCCTGACCTCAACCCGATTGAGATGATGTGGCATGACCTCAAGAAAGCGATTCACACCAGACATCCCAAGAATATTGCTGAACTGAAACAGTTCTGTAAAGAGGAAGGGTCAAGAATTACTCCTGACCGTTGTGCACGTCTGATCTGCAACTACGGGAAACGTTTGGTTGAAGTTATTGCTGCCAAAGGAGGTTCAACCAGTTATTAAATCCAAGGGTTCACATACTTTTTCCACCTGCTCTGTGAATGTTTACATGGTGTGTTCAATAACAACATGGTAACATTTAATTCTTTGTGTGTTATTAGTTTAAGCAGACTGTGATTGTCTATTGTTGTGACTTAGATGAAGATCAGATCACATTGTATGACCAATTTGTGCAGAAATACATATGATTCCAAAGGGTTCACATACTTTTTCTTGCAACTGTACCAGTATACCATTGATTCCATATTTGTTCAAGACCATCCTTCCTTCCCTTGTTATACCAACTTATTCTTTCCATTCTAATCATATTATTCAGATTTTTTCCATTCACACACCAGAGGTTGATCTTTTTTAATCCTTTTTTTTTTTCAGAATAAGCAGTCTTGCCTGAAACAATAGCTTACAAAGTGCCTGTTTTACCATCTTTCGAGACTTCAAAGGAATTGTTCCTCCCAATATACAGACTACCGGATCATCATACATCTGTACTCCTAAAACTCTATCAATGATATGTGCTATTTCAGACCAATACCTAAATAACTTGGGGCATCTCCAAATTGTACATTTCGTTGTTGGTGTGTCTTGCCGTAATTCACAGGGTCCAGAAAAAATATTCTGAAATCTATGGCTAGGTTAATGCACATCTACAATGCTCTGTACAACCAAGGCGCCCATCTATAGTTCCTCACTAATCTCCAGAAACCAACCCATATGCCACCTCCATTCAAATGGCCTCCTCGCATTCTTTTTTTTTCGAGAGTTCTCTTACATCTCTCTTCTTCTCAAATTCGCTTTCTCCCACTCTCCACCTTCATACCCAACCTAAAAATCAATCATTCCCATGACCTCTGTGTTTTGGGAGGTCCTAGTCCTAGGTGTAAGTGCCATAAATTTCTAAGGTGCAAATACCCCTTTAATCAATTTAAATCCAGAAATACATCTCCATTTCATAGCACTCACCTCAATCATGTGAATGACAGAGCTGGGGTACAGCAGAAGTAATCCCGAGATGGATTCTCCAAGGTTGGATTTTACCAGCCGATGAAATAGTCTGTCGTAATGGTCTGTGTGCAGAGAATAACAAATCTATACATTATACACTTCATTTGATGAATATAATTATAGATGAATGGGTTCTAATACGGCACGCACTCTACCACAGTACAAAAAGCAAAGTTCACAGCACATTCCCAAAATTTGTATCCCTCACCAGGAATAAATGTGGATGCATGGCCACCCAGTCCGAGAATCCCAAAGAGACTCCCTTACCAGAATTAGTAGAATGGGACTGCATCTAATGAGCTTTATTAATCCAGCAGAAAAATATGCAACGTTACGACCTGTGCAGGGGCTTTTCTCAGACTTGGAAGAATTTTATGTACATTTTATGCTGGCTCAATAAAGCTTATTGGAAACCTTTAAAGGGTTACTACTTATTCAAAAAAAAACGTTTGCGATGTCATTTAGACATATTCGAATTTTAGATCGGTGGGGGTGTGAGCGCTGAGACTCTCACTATAAGGGGATAGAAGCAATCGCACAGTGTGCAGTCTTCTAGACAGTCCCATAAACTTCTACACAGCCCATCTTGAGCGGCGAAGAGACCGAGAATGTGCTATGTATGCACTTCTCTTCCCTCAGCACTCAGACCCCTACAGATCTAAACTTCTCATATGTTTGACCTTTTAACAATCAGATTCTTCTACCATGCGACCCATCGTCTATAGAGCGTCCATGGTAGCATTGGTGATATGCCCCGAAAACAGCAAATACATGAATTTCCCAAGTAGACCTCATACTGTAGAAGGATTGAGATACATATACATGCAGAAACGTATAGTACACAGCATCCTTCTGCCATGTTAGGAGACAAGGATAGCATGGCAGGCAGAGGCCCTGGTTAGCTCTGGAGATGGCTAAAGGACTCGGTGGCATCCCCCAGGAGATCACAGAGGGACAATGTCACAGCCCAAACCTGGAGCCCAGCTCTTTTTCCAGCATCAGGGGTCAACTGCAGCAGCCTGGTAATAGCCTCAGCATCGGTACCCACCCTGTTCAGTGGTTCAACACCCATGAGACCACCCTCCTGCATGGCTCTGCACCCGTCCATAGGTAGGTGGCCACAGCATTTTACAGCACAATTTTGATGAAAGTACTAATAAATGTTCTAATAAAGTTAGTACAGACCCCGATCCTGATTGCCTCCATCTTAGCTAAAGTAGTATAGCGGTGTAAATTGCATAATGCTGGCCGTGGTTGTCCACAGAACAAGTGATAAATGTCTGACTGCTGTGACCAGGAACGGGACCCCATTTCTATTTATTGGTGGAAGTCCCAGTGATCAGATATTTATCACCTGTTGTATAGCTATGGGATAAATTCGGATTGTAGGAATCCCTCTTTAAATGTAAAGCGTCATAAGGGAAGTGAAAGCAGAGACTATGTAAATCCATGAAGCATTGGTGACTCTGACAATATGGCTCCATTGCTGCTAAATGTGACCATACTGACCAATGTCCAAGAGGCTCCCGGAAAAGGGATAGACCTCTTGAAAGAGCTGACGAATCCCCCAGCCACAGCATGGAGGGCTGTTTCCCCCCAGAAAAGAAAATCTCCATGTACCCTTACTGTATGTGGCGCCGAGATTCTCGTCATTAGATGCAGCCTGGGTGCCCAAAGTGCATTGAGTGGATGGGGTGCTGCCCAAAAGTGGGTGGAGGCTGAAAACGGGTGTATTGATGTGAAAAATATTTCACTGCCACACTGCGTGCACCGTGATCTCCCAAAAGCCAACTTTCAGAAGTTGAAGAGGAAGAAGCTCTGCATATCCTGCACCGACTGTGGCTCGGCGAACTCACTGTGTCATAGTGATCTAGGATGCTGTGAGTTCCAGCCCGATCGTGGGTCTACTCTCTCATAAAGACATGATCCAGTGCGTACGAGACAGAATACCCGCAGTCGGGCTGAGAGCAGGGGTGCACCACCAATGAGGCCAGGTGAGGCGATCTCACTGTGTCATAGTGATCTAGGATGCTGTGAGTTCCAGCCCGATCGTGGGTCTACTCTCTCATAAAGACATGATCCAGTGAGTACGAGACAGAATACCCGCAGTCGGGCTGGGAGCAGGGGTGCACCACCAATAAAGCCAGGTGAGGCGATCTCAGGCATCACCAGGTAGGGGCAAGAGGGGGGCAACGGAAGGGCCATGGGCAATGAGCACTTTCATTGTGGCAAAGGGGTTAGGTTAAGAAATTGGCAACAGATAGGCTAGGCGCACCCCTGGCTGGAACTCAGACCTAGATTATTATGAGACTAAGTTCGGGGCAGTCGGTCCAGGAAATGTGTCCGTCACACAGACCGTATTTTCCGGACCGCACATGCTCGCCTTAGGAAGAAAACACATAACATATGGATAGAAGAAGCTCCTCAGCGAGCACTGTTACCTGGTATATCCCCGCGGTGCCCTCGCTCCGGAGATATCCTTGCTACATAAATCAGCCTATGAACGACCGACTTCTGCAGAAATGATAGCACACAGGGTTAAGACTGTTAAATTACAGCAATAAGCATATTTTTTTTACCAATGATACCTATTATACCGTCTATCAAGAATTCGCTACATGTCTAAGCGATATTATAAGGGGCTGCCATTAGGCGGGCAGTTTGCACGCACCAGGTGCTGGGCTTCGAGGAGCACTGTCAGGGCTGAGGTGTGTGGCAGTCCGGGTGTAGAGGAGCGTCTCTTACGAGAGGCCATGATGCCCTATGTCACATCAGGATGCTACTATGAGATCCTGCGGGTACTAACAGCAGCTCCTAGGTTCCCAAGGCAACCGAGGAGGAGGGACCAGGTCACGGCAACCAGGTGACGAAGGTAATCAACGGGGAGGACGCCAGGTATCGCATGGAATAGATGATTAACTTAGAAACTGAGCCCAGACAGTAAATTAACCACGAGCGTTAATTATTCATTAACTCCCCTGTCTTATTGCAGGCAACAGGAGACGAGGAAAACGTCGACTTCTCGAGCACTTACCTGACACCGTCCTCTTTTAGTCTTCAGATTCCAGCTCTGGAGCCACTTTAATCATGACATAGGGGAATTGCATAATATAAGATGATTATAGGAAGTGCCCCTCTTCCATAATACCCCTGCAGGAGGGGACATCCATATTGCCCCATAGAGAGCGGGCCCCGTGTGCGTGAACCCTTGGCTGACACGATCATGGTGGCTATCCCACAAGCCTGCATCAGAATACAGGCTGCTGCCATACATAACGCCTAGATTCCTCTGCCAGATCTTCAGGAACAACACATAAGGCTGCGTTCACATGGGACGTTTTTTGACCGCGCAGTCAAATCGATTTTTCTGCGACACATTGTCGCCGTGTAGCCGTAGCCCAAGAGAGTGGCCCCGACCTGGCCAACCCAGGGTGTGGGTGACATAAGGGGAGCAGGTCAGCGTTGCGGCCTGTGAGTGGCTGCAGTGGTCATCTGTGGTGTGTCCATAGTTTTCACAGACCCAAGGAGCATCTTAGACCACGCCCCTTTTCAAGCAAAACCACACCCCTTTTAATCAAACCAAACCCCCTTGACATGCTAGGCGCAGTGGATTTTTCTACAACCAGATAGCAGCACCTAATTTTTGTGCAATTTAGTAGAACATGTAGGTGCCCTCACATTATTTACGTTTTGCTTCTTTACAATTTCTCTGCTTGCTATCAGTGAATGTAACCGCATCCAGTCTAACCCCCATGCTAATACATTTCGCCTACTACTGACACACTGTAACAGGCCTGGATTGGATAGCTTTGTGGCAAACCCTCATCTCTGTGTTCAGTGTTTTCATTCACTGGCAGCAAGCAGAGATTTTAACGTTGGTGAAGAATAGAGACCCAAAGTGGAAATTTATGAAAGTGTGTAAAATAAAACCAGCCAATCACAGCGCAGTTTACATAGTTCACTTGCACTGTAAGAAATCTAAGCTGCGCTGTGATTGGTTACTAAGAGCACCATAGACCGTTTTCTATCACCAAGCTGTATTGAAAAGATGCTGATAAATCTATCTCTCCCCCTATTGAGGCTACATGCACACGAACGTTGTTTGTTTCCGCGTCCGTTACGTTTTTGTTTTTTTTTTGGATAGAATGCGGACCCATTGATTTCAATGGGTCCGCAAAAAATGCGGACAGCACACTGTGTGCTGTCCGCATCAGTGTGTCCATTACGTAGCCCTGCAATAAATAAAAAATAACCTGTCCTATTCTTGTCCGTTTTGCGGACAAGAATAGGCAGTTATATCAATAGCTGTCTGTGCAGTTCCGCAAATTGCGGAACGCACACAGACGCCATCCATGTTTTGTGGACCGCAAAACACACGACGGTCTTGTGCATGAGGCCTAAAGATGAGGAAAGCTACACTTTTCAGCTTTCTACACCCTTCCCAATCACCTATTATGAAGTTACTGGCGTTATGCCCTTAACCAACATGGCGGCTGTACCACCTGTGCGTCACGCCGTCACGCCCCTCTACTCCGCGCTTTCCTTTACGTGCCGGCCGTAAGCTCCGTTGTTATGACGACACGGTCGTAAAGTCGCCATTTTGTGTTGTGTTGCAGCCGCCGTGCGCTCTTTCGTTGCGACAGAGGAGGAGAAGTCCTGGCTGGGATGAGCTCGGAGCTGGAGCCGGGGGTGGGAGAGACGGTGACTGTTCCCAGCGGTCTGCTTCTCCCCTGCCTGCCTGTGGGGCCCCTCATCTCCCACTTTAAGGAGGAAGGTGAGTGTGCGACTGGGGCTGTGCGCTCCCCGGCACTGATCGGGCTGCACTGCTCTGCCCTGTCCTCTGTCATAACAAGTGCACGTGTGTGCCTGGGAGGAGGGGCATTCTCTACATACATGTAACATATCTGCAGCAGGTCAGTATTACATGTATCCGGCGGCATAGGGAGCTATATACACCCCTCAGAGAGCAGTATTAAGAAGGGGGATGCCTGCATCTTATTAAAGGGATCCTCCTAATATTTATTATTATAGCGCCCTTCAGTCCATACAGTAAGGGAGAACAAGACCAGTATTGGTGCAGGAGAGGGGACCCTGCCTGCAAAAGCTCACACTCTGCTTCTGATGGATGCTGGTTAGGGAAGTACAACTCCCATCATTCCCAGCAGCTACAGGTCATGTGCAGGGATCAGACGTCAAGGGGGTGTTGGGATATGGCATTGCTTTCTGATTTGTGGGGGTGTCTTGACTGGTGGAACCCCGACTGGTGCCAAGAGTAAGATGCCCTTTCTCTGACAGGTCTTAAAGGTCCCAGCATATGTTAAAGGTGTGTGGGGGCTCCCCTTTATGAGGTCCGCGTCAAGGGGGGGGGGGCTCCCCTTTATGAGGTCCGCGTCAAGGGGCTCCCCTTTATGAGGTCCGCGTCAAGGGGCTCCCCTTTATGAGGTCCGCGTCAAGGGGCTCCCCTTTATGAGGTCCGCGTCAAGGGGCTCCCCTTTATGAGGTCCGCGTCAAGGGGCTCCCCTTTATGAGGTCCGCGTCAAGGGGCTCCCCTTTATGAGGTCCGCGTCAAGGGGCTCCCCTTTATGAGGTCCGCGTCAAGGGGCTCCCCTTTATGAGGTCCGCGTCAAGGGGCTCCCCTTTATGAGGTCCGCGTCAAGGGGCTCCCCTTTATGAGGTCCGCGTCAAGGGGCTCCCCTTTATGAGGTCCGCGTCAAGGGGCTCCCCTTTATGAGGTCCGCGTCAAGGGGCTCCCCTTTATGAGGTCCGCGTCAAGGGGCTCCCCTTTATGAGGTCCGCGTCAAGGGGCTCCCCTTTATGAGGTCCGCGTCAAGGGGGGGGGCGCTCCCCTTTATGAGGTCCGCGTCAAGGGGCTCCCCTTTATGAGGTCCGCGTCAAGGGGGGGGGCGCTCCCCTTTATGAGGTCCGCGTCAAGGGGGGGGGCGCTCCCCTTTATGAGGTCCGCGTCAAGGGGGGGGGGCGCTCCCCTTTATGAGGTCCGCGTCAAGGGGGGGGGCGCTCCCCTTTATGAGGTCCGCGTCAAGGGGGGGGGCGCTCCCCTTTATGAGGTCCGCGTCAAGGTGGGGGGGCGCTCCCCTTTATGAGGTCCGCGTCAAGGTGGGGGGGCTCCCCTTTATGAGGTCCGCGTCAAGGGGGGGGGCTCCCCTTTATGAGGTCCGCGTCAAGGGGGGGGGCTCCCCTTTATGAGGTCCGCGTCAAGGGGGAGGGGGGCTCCCCTTTATGAGGTCCGCGTCAAGGGGGAGGGGGGCTCCCCTTTATGAGGTCCGCGTCAAGGGGGAGGGGGGCTCCCCTTTATGAGGTCCGCGTCAAGGGGGAGGGGGGCTCCCCTTTATGAGGTCCGCGTCAAGGGGGAGGGGGGCTCCCCTTTATGAGGTCCGCGTCAAGGGGGAGGGGGGCTCCCCTTTATGAGGTCCGCGTCAAGGGGGAGGGGGGCTCCCCTTTATGAGGTCCGCGTCACGGGGGAGGGGGGCTCCCCTTTATGAGGTCCGCGTCAAGGGGGAGGGGGGCTCCCCTTTATGAGGTCCGCGTCAAGGGGGGGGGCTCCCCTTTATGAGGTCCGCGTCAAGGGGGGGGCTCCCCTTTATGAGGTCCGCGTCAAGGGGGGGGGCTCCCCTTTATGAGGTCCGCGTCAAGGGGGGGGGGGCTCCCCTTTATGAGGTCCGCGTCAAGGGGGGGGGGCTCCCCTTTATGAGGTCCGCGTCAAGGGGGGGGGGCTCCCCTTTATGAGGTCCGCGTCAAGGGGGGGGGGGCTCCCCTTTATGAGGTCCGCGTCAAGGGGGGGGGGGCTCCCCTTTATGAGGTCCGCGTCAAGGGGGGGGGGCTCCCCTTTATGAGGTCCGCGTCAAGGGGGGGGGGGCTCCCCTTAAGGTCCGCGTCAAGGGGGGCTCCCCTTTTATGAGGTCAGTATAAATGATGGTTGTCTTCAGGCTTTCCCAGCTTATGTTGTGTGTTGTAATATTGATTTTGATTTGTGACCAGTGGAGGGGAGGTCTAACTGGTGGAATCCTAGCTGGTCCCAGTAAGGGGTTACCATGTCTCTGCCAGGCCTCTCTAGCTGTTTGCAAAAGAACAACACTCAGCATGCCCTGACATCCTGTGGCTGTCAGGCATGCTGGGATTTGTAGTTTTGCAACCGCTGCAGCATCATGGATTGGGGCACCCAGGGGCAGTGTTAAGGGGGTTGTCTCATCATAGACAATGGGGGCATATCGCTAGGATATGCCCCTATTGTCTTATAGGTGCGGGTCCCACCCCTGGGACCAGCACCTATGTCAAGAATGGAGCCCTGCAAGGTGGTGGCTGGAGGACTCCGGTCCGGCCACCACCAAGCCGGCTCCCCATAGAAGTGAATGGGAACGTACCGCGCATGTGCGGCTCCCGCTCCCATTCATCTCTATGGGGCCGACGTAAACGCGCAGTGCGCCCTCCTTCACTTTTGGGGCTCCGTTCTCGATATAGGTGCGGTTCCCAGCGGTGGGACCCGCACCTATTAGACAATGGGGACATATCCTAGCGATATCCCCCACATTGTCCATGATGAGACAACCCCTTTAAAGGGGATGTGTCATCAGAAAATAACCTATTGTTTAAATCACATTTTTATGTTTAACACGTTTTTAAAGAATTTTTTATTTTCAATGTCAATATCTACATTTAAACAAAAAAACATAAAATCCTGCAGTTTTCGCACTGGTCGCTAAGAATAATAGTCGCCACTTCTTGATCGCTTTACTGCAGTTATCTGCTTATCTGTCGTTCTAATCCTGCCTGTAATGATATCACCTCTGTGTATGGATAAGACAGGATCCTCTATCTCACAGTAGGTGATTGTCAGAGCTTATCTATATACTCCCTGTACAATGACCTCTGCACAGATCACCGAGCTTGCCCCGAAAACTCTTCCCTTGTGTCTGTAGCTCCATGGGGCTGCCGTAAAGCAATTTTCTAAATGCTGTTAAGAAAGGCTCAGGCAAGATGGCCGCCCCCATATTCCTGTCAGAAAACAGAATAAATAAACCTGCAGGGATGTGTGCCTGCTTTATCTGACAGATAAGGTTTTTGTTCAGGCGTTTCCTTTAACGTCTTTGATTTTCGGGCGGCCGCCATCTTTCCTGTAAACCTCTGTCTAGAGATAAGCGGCGACGTCCCCATACAATAGTCTGCCGCTTTGCCTATCTCCCTCTGTGCAGTGTGGATGTTATCAGGAGGGTCATCCTATTATCCCTGCCTATTGTCTCTGGCACTCTCCCCCTCCCCCGCAGCACAATGGCGCCGTCACTCACTCCCCTAATGCTGCGACCTGTGATAACATCAGTCTGGGCGGCTGCTGATGGAGTCCGCTGGTGTGAGGCCGGGATGATGGGGGTGTTAGTTAGAATTTTATTTTTATGTGCATGGTTTCATAAAATTTAAAGTATCAAAGTTTTTTTAAAAACTCAGTGACACCCCCCCCCCCCTCCCTCCAAAAAAAAAGTTAATGTGCCACTAAAATGTTTGTCTGCCAGTTAAACCAGAGAGTGACGCAGGTTTTTATTTTCTGATTGCAGATTTTTTTTATTCTGTGTTGTGAACATGATTATGGGGGCGGCCATCTTGCCTGAGCTGTTCTTCACAGCATTTAGAAAGCATGGGGGGTTTTCTGAGATGGGTCTGGATAATCATCAATATCTGATCGGTGAGGGTCCGACACCGAGACCACCCAGCCGATCAGCTGTTTGAGAAGACGTCGGAGCTCGCTCCAGAGGACAGGTCAAACTCGTGAAACCCCTTTAAGAAAATAGTTTTACGGCAGCCCCATGGGTCCTAGACACACTGGTCAGGAGGGGACCTCATTGACTTCTATGGGAGAGTCTTCTACACCTGCTGTGTAAACTGTGCAGAGGTCATTGTACAGGGAGGGAGTAGATGAGCTCTGACAACCCCCTATTGTGAATGGTGGATCCTGTCTTATCTATACACAGAGCGCCGGACTCTTCTAACAGAGGAGGTCCAGGGTGTCGGACCCCCATCATTCTGATATTGATGAGTTACCCCGAGGGTAGGTCATCAATATAATTTACTGCATGACACCTTTAAAGAGCTGGAGGTGCCACCACATTAACCCTTTCCATGTATCTGATTGGCAGAGACAACCCCTTTCAGCTGATCGGCCCCGGTCCCACTCCTGGCAAACGGACGATTTGTTCCGGGGAAACCGGCTATAAAGTATCACATGGCAGCTATTCAGATGGATAGCCATCCACATAATACAAGGCCGGGCAGGGGCAGATTGGCCATAGACCCTAGAAGGAAATTTTTTCAGGTGGGCCGATGTCCAGGGAGCCACCTGAGCCCCCCTCACAGCCACTGGCCAGGTACCTAACAATCTGATGCTCTCAGCATTAGCTACTTAGGCATCGAATTCAACTGTATGGCTGTCCTCGGAACACTGAAACGGGTGAATACTGCGGCTCGGGCGGCAGTATTTTTCCCTTCACCCACGAGATAGAGGATCCGACCCCAGAGACAGGAAACCTACAGAAAAAAAGGGCGGACACTCTCCTCCCAATTCAGTGTGGTTTCCTGTCTCTGGGGAAGCCTGCGTTTTTTTTTCAGGTTTCAGGTCCTTCCCTTTGGTGCTCCTATGTTAATCCGGTGGGTCTAGACCTCAAACATACCCTGAGAACGTGAGGCGGCATCAGTTGCTGCGCTTGTAGGGACGGGCAGAGGCACAGCAGAACTCCGGAGGGGGTGATTTGTGTGCCGGAGCTTGCAGTGCCTGGCGGCATTTCTTCAAGTTAATGGATTCTAGACACTATTCTCTATAGGTTAAAATTAGAATTCTGTCTTTCCGTCTGGCCCCTCCAGTAAGATTCTTAACTACTAAAGATCAGGCCTTGGCTCTAGGAATTTCTGCCATGGAAAGCGAGGTTCTAGAATTTGTAAAAAAAAAAATCTGTTTTAGTTCCGATAGCAGAGGAGGACAAAGGCGAGGGGTTTTATTCCCCCCTGTTTTTAGTAAAAAAACAAACAAAAAAAAACAAAAAAAAAACTGGCTCATTCTGAACAATAATGACATTAAATCATTTCCTACAGATCAAAAAGTTCAAAATGGAAACTATAAAATCGGTCAAAAACCTACTTTCTCCTCTGTTTCATGGCAGTACTCGATCTCAGATGCATATTATCACGTTCCAATTGTTGCAGGGCATCAAAAATTCCTAAGGGCCGCAGTCAGAATAAGGGGTCAGTTACGGCATTTTCAGTTTCGGGCTCCCCCGTTTTGCCTGTCCATGGTCCCAAGAGTTTTTACAAAAATTATCGCAGAGATGGCGGCTCATGTAAGGGAGAGGAATTTTCTTTTTATACCGTACCTGGATGATATTCTGATTGTAGGGAAAACAGTATATGCCTGCGAAAGAGCAGTAGCTGTGGTGACAGAAATCCTGAGCAGTTTAGGATGGATTTTAAACCTGGAAAAATCAAGACCACATCCTACCGAAGACAGTCTTTTCTGGGATTGATATTAGATTCCTCCTGCCAGAGCTGTTTTGGAAAAAGTGATTCTCATCCACGAAAAAAAATCAGACACCTGATCAGAAATCCGGTGATCACAAGAAGGAATGTCTATCCTGGGATCCCTCTCATCTTGTATTCCACCAGTACAATGGGCACAACTCCACTCAAGGGGCCTCCAGTGGGAAATCCTGTCTCGCTGGGAGAAAAACGACTCCCTAGATGCAAAGAAAAAAAATTCTTCCTAAATCCAACAGGATCCCCTTGTGGGATAGATGCCCTGGTACAGAAATGGAAATTTCCCCTGGCCTACGCCTTTCCTCCTCTTCCCTTAATTCGTTGTGTATTAGGAAAACTCAGGGAAGACTGGGCGAGAGTTATCCTCATTACTCCTTTTTGTCCGAGACTGTCTTGGTTCACGTGGCTCCGGATCATCTTAATCTCTGATCCGTGGGTCCTTCCAGAGATTCGGGGTCTGTTGAGCCAGGGTCCATTGGTTTATCCAGACATAAAATCTCCACCTGCCTGGAACTTAAAAGGTACCCTGTTAGAGATGAAAGGATTCTCCGATGCCTCGATCTGAACTCTTAAGAAGAGTAGGAAAAAAAGTAATGCTAGCTATCTATGCTAGAGTGTGGCAGAAATTTTTAGATTTTGGGCATATCCAGATCAATGATATTCCATCGTCTGCTCCCATCCATCTAATATTTGAGTTCCTTCAGAAGGGACTAGATCTGGGACTAGCAGGTAATACCTTAAAAGTGAATGTGTCTCGGCTCTGTCGGCCCTGTTTAATCAGGACATCGCAGGATGCCCGTGGATATCAAGGTTCTTTAGAGCGGTAGACAGATCTACCCCGACGGCTTCAGTTAGACATCCTCCTTGGGATTTAAACCTAGTTTTAAAGGCCCTAACTCGTCCTCCATTTGACCCTAAAGAGACCAGCTTTATTAAACGTCTTACCTTGAAGTTATGTCTCCTAATAGCTTTAACATCTGCTCACAGGATTGATGAGATTCAGGCCATTTCCATCAATCCTCCTTATACCACAATTTTAGAGGACAAGGTTTTGATACATCCTGATCCGGCTTTTCTTCCAAAAGTCGTTTCTAAATTTCATAGGTCACAAGAAATTATTCTTCCTACCCGGTTTTAAAAATCCTGGGTCTGAAGAAGAGAGATCCCTTCACTGTCTAGACGTCAGAGGGGCCTTGCTTAACTATCTATCTCGCACTAAAGATTGACGCAAATCGTCTTCACTCTTTATACTCTCAAGGATTGAATAAGGGTAATGCGGCCTCTAAAAGTTCTATTGCTAGGTGGATTGTTTTGGCTATTTCCTTGTCTTATCTTTCATCTGGGTTATCTCCTCCAACGGGTCTTAAGGCACACTCTACCAGGGCAGTGGCTACCTCCTGGGCAGAAAGATCCTCGGTTCCCATAGAGGATATTTGCAGAGCAGACACCTGATCTTCTCCTTCAACCTTTTTTAAACACTATCGTCTTGATTTGAGCTCCTCTCTTTCAGGATCTTCCTTTGGGGGGAAAAGGTGCTTCTTTCTACTCTCCCACCCTGAATATTCCTCTGGTAATTCTCTTGTGATGCTGTCATGGGTGAAGGGAAAAATTATGATTACTTACCGGTAATTTGATTTTCCAGAGCCCATGACAGCACCCTTATATTCCCTCTCTATTGGGTTTTGTTGATTCTCTTATAGTCACACGGGTGTTGCATAAAAAAATAAATACAAAATTAATCATTTAACAGTATGTTGGCGGACTTCCTCCGATGCTTGGATATCACACTGAATTGGGAGGAGAGTGCGCCCTTTTATTCTGCAGGTTTCCTGTCTGTGGGGGCGGATCCTCTCTCTCATGGTGCTGTCATGGGCTCCGGAAAATCAAATTACCGGTAAGTAATCATCATTTTGTTGCTGCAATGTGGTATTTGGTTCTGCTGGGGCAGTATTTTGTGTTGCACTATGGTATTCTTAACCCTGCCTAGCTGTTTTGCCCTCCCCTGTTAATCTGGACCCACCTACAACATAGGGCCACTTTTATTTTTATCTTTTTTACTGGGCCACTTTAAGTTACCAGTCCGTCCCTGAGGCCAGGTCAAGCCCTCCAGAATGGTAGCTGCCCATACGGACTGTTTATTAGTGGGGGTCCCTCTGATGTCCGTAGGTCCTATTTGGGGGGGGGGGGGGGCAGGGTTTTTCCATAAAGTCCATAAACTTGCATTTTCTTCCTTCTTCCCTTATAACTCCTGTTAGGGCGTCACTTGGAGGATGATGATGATGTGGGAGGGTCTCTACAGAAATCCCTATACGCACAGCTACTGGTAGCCCGGCAGTTTATGTCCCCGAGAACTAAAGGATTGGGCATGTTGAAATCTAGCTGCCTGATCCTGATCTCCCTAACCTCTGCTGTCTCCAGACACATTAGATAGGATTTTAGGATTTCCTTAGTATTGAGTAGGTGATATAATTAGTGTCCATGCATCAGGACTTACCACAGGTATTCATTCTGTGGTATATTCTCAAATCCTGACCGGTAGGTGGGTCCTGAGGACCGGAGTTGAGAAACCCTGCATTAGACTGACAGCCGGGTCGTCTGACATTTATCTAATATGTAAGCAGTCCGCATGCTCCTTTCACTTCTATTGGAGTTCCGAGAACAACTGAGTAGCTGTGAATGCTGGGAGTGGTAGTTTCACAGCAGCTGGCGTGCCGTAGGTTGCTGACCCCTATAAGACTTGGTTGTTGGTGCAGAGCAGTGGTGACTTTCTCTCTCGCGTGGCAGTGCCCACTAATCCTGTGATGTCCCCCTCCCCCCACCCTGCTCTGGTATTGTCGGCAGTGTAATCCTGTCACTGTAACCTCATCCTCCTACAGAGATTATGGGACGCTGCTCCGGACTAGGGGATATAAGAAAATCAGGTTATAACCAATCAATATTGAGGACTAAATATCGGATGTACCCCTAACATAATATATAAATTACGGTAAACTGCCCTCCTTCCCTCAAAAACGCAACATAAAAACTACAAAAATGGGAACATTTACCGCTGTCCACAATGGGACGATATCATCTATTAGAAATGGCTGTATCCACTCCAAACCGTCCCTGTAGTATTAAAACGTACAGATATAACGAACTGCGGCAAAATCTTCACACGATTTCTATGGCAAAGCGAAAAAAATTGCGCTACAAAAACAGGAAGGAGGAATAAACTTTCCGAATATACAAAACTATACTACTGCCTGTTTAAACAATAGCCATAAAATCCTGCAGCTTTCGCACTGGCCGCAAGGCCTAATAATAGGCCCCACTTCTTGGTCTTTACAGACCACCTTACTGCAGTTATCTGCTTATCTGTCATTCTAATCCTGCCTGTACTGATATCACCCCTGTGTATAGATAAGACAGGAATTACCATTCACAATAAGTGATTATCAAAGCTTATCTATTCCCTCCCCGTACAATGACCTCTGCACAGGTCACAGAGCATGCCTAGAAATCTCTCCCATAGAAGTCAATAAGGGTCCCTCCTGACCACTGTGTCTACGGCCCATGGGGCTGCTGGAAAGCAATTGTCTCAGGCAAGATGGCCGCCCCCATAATCATGTTCAGGAAGTAGAATTAAAAAGTCTGTCATCGGAAAATAAAAAGCTTATCTGTCACTGTCTGGTTTTTGGTCACACATTTCCTTTTAAAATAAAAAGTGTTGTTTCCTAATAGAGAGTCCCTTTAATTAGCAGAGATTAGTAGGTTTCCGAATCCTCGTTCTGATCTTTTTCTTGCTGCTTCCAGATGAAGATGTGCATCGATGTGGTCGCTGTCAGGCGGAATTCACGAGCCTGGAAGAGTTTGTCCAGCACAAGATACAAAAAGTCTGCCAACAGGAGCTGGAGCAGAACCTCGCGTCTTCCATGTCAGCCCTCAGCAGCCAAGAGGTAATCCTTAAAGGGCATGTATCACCCCTAACGGTCCAGAGAGATTCTTTACAGCGGCCACGTGGACCTCTATGGGCGAGTGACGTGGGCATGCTGTGTGACCCGCGTTGAGGTCGCAGGGAGGGCAGTAGGTAAGCTGTGTCCATCCCCCATGGTGAATGGTGAATCCTGTGCTATCTATGTAAAGGTGTTACCTGTCATTGTAATCCTGCCTGGGAAGATAATGAGATGACTGCTGAGAAGTGTCAGAATAGGAATTGTCAGTCAGTTTGTGGCTCAGGGCAAAGAAATAATTACATGGAAATAAATAAATAAACTGTTATAAATATTTATATATAAACACTTATCTGTCCTGCAATATTCCAGCTTCCCTGATAATAAGCTGAATATTTTTTTTTTGTAGCTCACTTCTCAGCTTTGTTGTGTAGACTGGGACAGGGTCAGCGCTCATGGCATTTATATTAGAGGGTGGGGGATTTGATGTCCAAAGACGGCCATGTTATTCAGCAGAATAGAAGGGATAGCATTAATATATAGACAGATAAGGGAGGAAATACAGCAGTGGAGCTGCTCACACTATATGCGCCTTTGCCTGATGCAGCAAAGCAGTGATTTAAACACTGTGCACACTGCTGGGAGGACAGGTCTGCTGTAGTGCTGGAAAATAGGTGGGGGAGGGAGAGTGTATAGACGGAGATAAGGCTCCGTATGCAGCTCTGGGGATGGGCTCTGCTCCAAGTCTTCCTGGAGACTAATAATCTGTCCATTCTTTGCCATAAAGTGCATTGTGTGTACAGACAGTGCAGGAAGGACTCAGTATGTGATGAGAAGTTATCTCTACAGAACTGCCGGGCTCTAGATATTGATCTCTACTTGGGATAGGTCATCAATTTCATATCAGAGGTCTGACACCGAGCAGCTGATTGGCGGGGGTGTCAGTTGTCAGAACTCAACCAATCTAATATTAATGACCTATCCTAAGGCTTGTTTCACCTTTGCGTTGAAACTGATCCGGCCGGGAACAGCCTGCCGGATCCGTTATTACCTGGCGCTGCAGACATGCATCCACAACCCAGAAAATAGGCCATGGGGCGGGCGGCCGGCCGGCCGAAAACTGCTGCGCACATCGGTATTTGTCCGGTCGCTCGTCTGCCTATTTTCTGGGTTGCAGTCAGATCTCCGCCTGTCCCCTTTATAGTGAATGAGGCCGGACGGTACCTCGGCAGCGCCCGGTATTCACGGATGCGGCAGGCTGTTCCCGGCCGGATCAGTTTCATGCAAATGTGAAACAACTCGAAGGATAGGTCATCGGAACCTGGATAACCTCTTTAAAATGCATGCACAGCTGGCCATCAGAGTCTAGTGGTCCCTTTACATGGGACATTATTGGACCAGTTATCCGGAACAAATGTGTTCCACTGCTTGCAACCGATATTCGGCTCGTACACAAGTGCCGCTGATGAATGACCAAACTCTCATTCATCTGGTAAATTCATAGTTTCTGCTGATGCATAAATCATAGTTTCTGCAGCGCATCATACTGTGTGAACCGGGATCTGCTGCCCAGAAATAATAAATCTGTAAGGGGACGTCAAGTCATTGCAGTGGAGGTGATCGCTGCGTGGAAATGCAGCTCTCACCTCTGACGAGCAGGAAGTTGCTCAGTCGGCACGTTCGTCCAGTGTGGAAACTGATAAATTTACCACATTTTTTTTAGACGGTCTACACTTAGTTTACGCTGTCTAAATGTTAGACTGAATTTGTAAAACTGGTCCCGTAGTCATGGATAACTATTTCTGCACTGGTGCAGAGTGGCTGAGGGTTTCTCACATTATACTAATCTAATGCACTGCATTAAATGTAAGTACCCCTCAGCTCCTGTGTATATGTCTGATGTTTTACCGTGGAAAATACGAAGTTCTAAATCTCATGAATATTTGTAACAGCAGGTGGTGCCGTGTATAGAAGAATATAACGGGGACATGTCTCATGTCATTGTGGAGACCACCTCCTTGCAAGAGGACATCAGCACTGCTCCAGATATAGGTACCTTACCAGCTATTATACTAGTTATTCCCAACACTTGGTCTACTGTGGAAAACTTAGAGTAAGGGCTCATTCAGACGGCCGTATGAATGAGCGCGTATCTGTTCCGCAATTTGGCGGAACAGGTGCGAACCCATTAATTTCAATGCGGCCGCGGCTCCACGGAAAAGATAGAACATGTCCTGTTCTTTTCCGCAATCGCAGACAAGAATAGGCACTTTCTATTACGGTTGCGGCCATGTGCGGTCCGTGTTTTGCGGATCCGCAAATTGTGGATCCGCAAAGCACTACGGCCGTCTGAATAGGCCCTAAACCTGTAGTAATGTCTGAAATGAACCATGCAGAGACTAAACGTCACTTACATTTATTTTGTCATCCTAGCAATATCTGAGGAGGTAAAGGTCGTGACCAGTGAGGACAGCATGGACTGTGGCCAGAAGACTGATGTTCAGGAATTGGAGGTGGAGTGGCAGGAAACCTCCGAAATGTCAGGGCAGACTGACGAGGCTGCCATGGGGAAGATAAATTTGGACGAGAGAGGACGCTATGTTTGTCAGATGTGTGAAAAATCCTTTAAAAGTGTAAGTGTGTGTGGGGTTCGCATGATCTCGGTGTGGTCCTGAGAATCCCTGTTTAATGACCTCCTTTTTCTGCCTAGTGCACTATTCTGAAGGCTCACATGCTCACCCATAGCACCAAGAAAGACTTTGAATGCAAGATATGTGGAGATTCGTTCAGGACAAAGGGCTCTCTAATCCGCCACATCAGGAGGCACACCGGTAAGTTATATAGGAAAGAAAATGGGCGCCTCACGTGACCACAGCCCGGTCAGTGACCTGTGATGTATTGAGGTGTTATGCTGTACTCTGCCTATGTATGTGCTCTGTCTCACAACCGGGTTTGATGAAAATTCTGCAAATGATCTTAAAGGAGAAAGGCTTGAGCCGAACCGTCAGAAAGTCCAGCACCATTCTGCAGCTTGCTGTGTATTGGAGTATATACAGGCTGCAGAAGCCAAACAGAGCAAAAGTTTTAAGAAAAATCAGCTGGAAATGTTTAATACTACACCTTTCCTGAGGGCGGCCATATTGGAGACACACACTTCTTCATTGTATTTCCTGTGCAGACGGGACAGAAGAGTGTCTGCACTTTATGGCAGCTTCAATGAATGAGTCGGCTGACAGAGCAATTTCATAGATTATTCGATATTGTATATTCGTCTCGCCACATATCAGTATGTTGTTAGGGCATGTTGATGTCTGGGGGTCTCCCCGCTCCCTAGCTTTATTGGCTAGGTTGAAAAACAACTAAAAAGAGCGTCTCTCGATCTGTCAGATCCAGATCAGCCATTCATATCGAAATGCATTTGGGGAATTAAAGATTTTATTTAGGATTAGAAAGTATGGTAGCATTCTTCCAAAAACAATGCTGCGCTCCACTGCTGAGTGTTTGTCATATTTCAGATCTGTCTCATTCACTGAAATAGATCTGAACCGTAAGAGCAGACGTGGACAGATGTGGCGCCATTTCTGAAAGAAAACGGCCATGTTTTTCTAGCCATGTGCATCCTCTAATATCCAGCTGGCCACCCAACTGTCCACTGACATCTGGTGACTTTCAGACTTGCACAGTCTGAGTCCTAGAGATAATCGGCACCACTGGTGTCTAGCAACCGCTTATTCGGGTAAGCACCAAATGAACTCGCCGGCAGATTCATGTTTCTGATGGCTCTGGCTAGATTCAGCAGTTGGCAGCTGAACTCTCGTGTACAACCGCTGCCTCATGTGTGGATGGCCAGCTTTACACTGTGCGGTTCTTTCCAGATTCTGAGAATAGTAATATTATATTTAAAACTTACAGAAATGATGTCCTATTTATTATTATTTTATTATTATTATTATTATTATTATTTTTTTTTATCTATTCGTACCAGACGAGCGCCCGTACAGCTGTTCAAAGTGTGGGAAGAGTTTCCGTGAGTCGGGGGCATTATCAAGGCATATGAGGTCTCTCACACCCTGCACAGAGAAGATCAGCCACGTCCTGGGGAATAGCATTGTGCTCAAACGCGATGAAAACTCTTCAGGTCTGTTCACAGCAAAAATGTAAGGGGTATTCCCATCTGGACAATTATGGCCCATCCATGGAATATCCCTTAATTGTCCACCTTTTAGACCTGCTGCTGTCTCTAGAATTGGGCCCTATCTCATGCCACCATGAATGGAGAGGAGACCATGCATCCAATCCACTCACTTCTACAGGACTTCCGAAAATATCCGAGCACCCCGTCCTGACTATTGTTGGAGCTTCCTTAGAAGTGAATGAAGAGAGCCTAGCGTGCACGGCAGTGTGATGCAGGTCCCAGAGGTGGAAACCGCATCGATCGGTCCCATGGTCCCATGGATATGCCATAAACATCCAGATGGGAATACCCCTTTAAGCTGCTTGTACGCTTGTATGTCATTGTCTTTACAATTGGCGATAGTGATTCTTTTTTTATTTTTTTTTATGGTGAAATTCAGTCCAATGTGAATTTTTTTTCTCTCTCGTTGCAGTGTTGGTATCTACAGACGTCACTTCACATTTAGGAACAGATGAAATGGATGGCAGTCCAGTGATCCAGCTCGTAACTGACGAAAAAGGCAATCTACTACATGAAATTCATGTCCAGGTGCGAGCTGTGGCTTTCAAAACGGGGGTGAGTAGAGATTTTCCCGTAAACTATCAGATCAAGTCTTCTGACCTCAAGGTGCTGCCATCACTGTACAGCCGCAGCTATGTGGTAGTAGGTTTCTTTGACATACAGGGCAGATGAAGGCAGGAAAGCTATAATCATTCATATAGTCTTACCCCTCTTTATGTGCAGAGGCATCAATAGTAAAAATCTGCAGAGCATAATAAAAGTATGATATCTATCCCTTGATATCTGGTTCTCTTTTTAAATAGATAGATGGTATACTGAACAAGGACGGAGAGGATTTCAAGTGTCCTCAATGTGGTGAAATCTGCAGAAGTAGCAACTCCTTGAAGGTCCACCTGAAAGGGCATGAAGGTAAACTAAGAAATCTAAAACGCAGTATATAATTAGGGGAAGATTTTCTGAGACTAAGGCTACTTTTGCTGGATCCGTCATGGATCAGCAAAAACTCTTCTGTCACGATAATACAACCGTCTGCATCCGTTATGAACGGATCCGGTTGTATTATCTTTAAAATAGCCAAGATGGATCCGGCATGAACACCATTGAAAGTCAGTGGGAGACGGATCCGTTTTTTATTGTGTCCGAGAAAACGGATCCGTCCCCATTGACTTACATTGTGAGTCATGACTTGCTCCGCACCACATCGTGGACAGAAAAACACTGGTTGCAGACTTATTCTGTCCGCGATGGGGACGCAACCAAACAGAACGGAATGCATTCTGGTGCACCATTTCGTTCAGTTCTGTTGTCCCCATTGACAATGAATGGGGACAAATCGGAAGTAGTTTCCACCACTATTGAGATCCTGTGACGGATCTCAATAGTGGAAAAGGATAGCGCAGATGTGAAAGTAGCCTACACTTGGTTGGAGGGAATAGCGCCAAACGTGCTTTTGGTGTTTGTTGCAATTTTTCAAGACTGCATGCTCTAGGAATGAAGTTTTCTTGGTTTTATCACTTTGATGCCCTTAGGCTGCCCTCACACTGTGTATTGCAGTGTCCGTTTGCCATATACGTACAGAGGCATCCAATAAAAGTATGTTGTGTGGTTTTTTTGTTTTTTTTACCTCTTGTGAGCCTGTTGACAACAGATGCCACTATACGCCTGTGCAGTGCCATCCATGAGAGGTATGCAGAGTATTCTGACATATGCTTCTGGCAAACCCAGTAAAACCCAGTGCAAAAGCATCCTAAGGGTATGGCCGCACACAGGGAGTCTTGTGCGGATTTTGGGCTGCAATCCACTGTGGCAAAAAAAAAACCACCTGAAATGGGGTCTTCCACTGCTTCGACTCTATGCATTTTCAAAGGTTTGGGTAAAACCTGCAGCATAAATTGACATGCTACAGATTGGAAACCTGCAGCACCAATCATATTATGCTGGGGGTTTTCTCCAAAGCATGTGGATGAAATTTCTAAAATTCCATCCTCTTCACTTGTGCTGTAAATGCTGCTGATTTTCCTCAAGGAAATCTGCAGTGTTTGCTCCAGATGTGGCTGTACCGGAAGTCTTCAGTACTGTGTTCTAAGGGTGACGGTATAATAGCTTGTGGTTGGAGCACGTACCAGCAGTGGAGACTGGTCGGAAGTACAGGCATGCCTAGAAACAATGGCTTGTCAGCATGCCATGGAGGTATTTATGGTTTTCATATTCGCTTGATCCGTCCTTCACATAAATACAATGTTTAGTCATTTGATACGGCTATTTTTAATATTGTTAGATGGTTCCTACTCCTAAGGATCTTACCTTTTTCTTGTGAGATGCAAAGTCACTGCGGTTCGATCAAGTAATGAATTGCTGCTGGTTGTCTTGGCAGGCTGCAAGCTGTTTCGCTGTGATCAGTGCGGCCGGGAATTCTTAAAGGCTCACATGCTCAAAAAGCACCAGGAATCCCATGGCAATATTCGGAAATACAAATGTGGAGAATGTGGGAAGATGTACAAAACGGTAGCTCACGTCAAAGGCCATATGAGGGTGCACTCTGAAGACCGGCCATACCCCTGCCCAAAATGTGGAAAGAGATATAAAACTAAGGTGAGAGGGCCAGAGGTTGACCAGGTTACAAGCTCTTCAGTCCAGCTAGGTGTATAGCTAATGGCTAGGTATGTGGTACAAAGTTGTGAACAGTCAGACGTTTATGGCATGTCGCATTAGTATGCCATATGTGTCGCACAGTAAAAATAGACAAAGTATATAGTCTAGCAGAAATCCATAACTTTCTTTTTGTTACAGAACGCTCAGCAAGTTCACTTGCGTACCCACATGGAGGACAAGCCTTATGTATGTCAGTACTGCCCTCATAGCTTCAGGGAGAAGGGCTCCTTGATCCGGCATATTAGGCATCACACAGGCGAGAAACCTTTCAAATGTCCAAGATGTGGCCGAGGATTTGCAGAACACGGAACACTCAACCGCCACATGAAAACCAAAGGTGACATTTATATAGGTAGCAGCATTATTACAGTGGCACAGTATAGACTCCATGAGACAGTGTAAATCCTGTATTTCACCTTGATTCATTGCTTCCTTATACCCTTGTACATAAGGAGTCTGATGGAGCGTGACATGGAGGCATATGGAGAAACCATAGAGGGCTTATGTACCTCTATAGTAGCCTTATGATAGCGCCTTACAAAATGAACTATAATACAGCAGGGTGCATGAACCCCAAGATTGGACTTCTCTTTATAATGACGCTTGACATGACAGTGTTAAAGGGGTTGTCCAGGATTAAAAAGTGAATGTCTGCTTTTCCGCACCACCTCTGTCCATCGTGTCTGGTGGTATTGCAGCTTTGTGGTGTTGAATCGGATGGGGCTGAGTTGCAATACCACACACAACCTCTGGAGAGGTGTAGCACTGTTAGAAGGAAGCAACCATGGTGTGTTTAAATTATTATTATTATTTTTATTCTGTACAACCCCTTCAAGGCATTGACTTTATTTAAAATTCCGGTGGCTGCCCTACCTTTGTTTAGTACAGAGTGCTATATGGTGACCAATATCTGCTGTCAGGGGAAAAGCAGCAGCCTTGGCTACTGCTACAAAAGGTGTTCCCGAAGGGGAAACTATGCCTTAATGGGGTTGAACCTGGACATATTCTCTTTTTCACCCAGACAGCCCCTCTGATATGAGCATCAAACTAGGCTTCCACCTAGCAGTGTTGACGGTGACGTCACCGGCACTGATGGGCGGGCTTTAGCTCTGCCCTAGTCTGTTTTACAGGCTAGGGCGGCGGTGACGTCACCGGACTCACTGTTAGACAAAAGCATCCGTACTCATATCAGAGGGGCTGTCTGGGTGAAAGAGAGCTCTGAACCCGGGCAACCCCTTTAAAGTACCAGTACTTTACAAGGACATCTACGTGCTTGGGGACATTAACTGTTCAGCATCTATATTCCATTGGCCAGTAGTAATGGCTTTTCCTTACTTCAGGTGGTTGTGTAATTCTCCAGCACCATACAGAGCAGACAGAGCATACTGAAAACAGCAATAGCTCAGAAACCATGAGCAGCACAACGGCCTCTGAGGAACCACATACTATGCTGGTGGAGTTTTCTTCAGTAGTCGCTGACACTCAGGAATATATTATTGAGGTGAGGAGAATATTTTTTTTTTTTATGCATTAAAACCCATCAAGGAGTTTTATTAGCAGCGGCCGGATGGTAACACTTGTTCATGGCTGCCACATTTTGAATGGGCCACATTATGACTTTTTGAGTTGAATCTGTCTGTTTTTTTTGTTCCCTCCTGATGCAGACTTCTGAAGACATAGAAACTAGTGAGGCTGCTGAGCTGCTCCAGAGTACAGGAACCCAGGAGGTGAGTCACTTTAAAGAGGACCTTTCACTAGAATAAAACTTCTAAACTAACTATACAGACATGTAGAGCGGCGCCCAGGGACCCCCCTGCACTTACTGTTATACCTGGGCGCCGCGCCGTTCTCCCGGTATAGCCTCCGGTATCTTTACAGTTAGGCTCCACCCAGGGGAACCTGCCGTCGGCTCATTCTCCCATGCTGCAGCGCTGGCCAATCACAGCGCTCAGCTCATAGCCTGAGAGAGAAAAGAGCCTCTCTGGCTATGAGCTGAGCGCTGCGATTGGCCAGCGCTACAGCATGGGAGAATGAGACGCCGGCAGGTTCCCCTGGGTGGAGCCTAACTGTGAAGATACCGGAGGCTATACCGGGAGAACGGAGCGGCGCCCAGGTATAACAGTAAGTGCAGGGAGATCCCTGGGCGCCGTTCTCCGTGTCTGTATAGTTAGTTTAGAAGTTTTATTCTAGTGAAAGGTCCTCTTTAACATGTTAGATATGTCCTTTCAGTCAGTGCAAACAGTCAAGATGGCCACACATAGATGTGGGCCCCATATACACATGCAGGCTGGGTTTTAGCTGAGAATGCATGCGCTGTCAATAGTGCAGGGGAATAATCTGCTGCCAGACCCCTCAGGCCGGTGACTTATCTCCCATGAGAACATAGGATGATTCTTCTTTCCCCCGACGCCTGGTGCCAAAAGAGAGTTAAGATGCTCCCATAAACATTGGATGGTTGGCCGGTCCCACCAAAATCTACTGTGTACAATCGTGGGTCCTGTTAGAGTTGTGTGCCTTTGTCATAGGATGCCCCTCTCCTTGCAAGTCTGTTCATCTATTTTCGGCCATAATGATGTTGCCCTGCAGAAAGTGATGGCACTAAACGGTAAGCCCCACAAACTGCCAGGTGCTGTGTATGCATTCAGATATAATATCAGCAGTTTTTGTCTTTCCTTTGCTATATTTTCAATGTTTTCTTTCCATGCCTTCATGTCTATACAGGTGGACAGCCATATTCTCAATGTAGTACAGCAGTTGGTAAGCAACGCCAGCCCAGGACAGCAGATCATTGTACAAAATGTGACACTGGACGATACTACTGAGCCCTGCATAGAGGAGGTCCCCACTACAGACACTATAACCATAGCTACCCCAGAATCTCTGACTGAGCAGGTCGCAATGACTCTGGCCTGTGCCATTGGAGACGGAGCACTAATCGCTAACGAAGTTTCTCCTGTGGAGGAAGTAATAGCGCCCGAGGACGTGGAACAGGTTGGAGAGTTTGTCATTACCTCACACGAAGGGGAGGTGGAGGTCCAGACGGTTATTGTGTAGCCGCCTACACCTTCCATGTGATATCCTCGGATTAAAACAGGAAGCCAAATCTGTACACTGGTCTGCTGTGAATTGCATACTTCCGCCTCCACTAGATGGCGCTGTCTCAGGTCTAAGCTTTCATGCTGCAGACTGGCAAAGGAGTCCAGAGAGGAGCCCGCGTTTGTGATGGCAGAGTTGCTGGGAAGTAATGCTCAAGGCTTTTCCTCTTAAGCTACTGGTACATAAAGTGACTGTGACCTGGAGATCACTGGTTCTGTCTGAGGTAGGAGGAGGTTGTAAGCTCAGAATAATGCCTGTGCCTTTTGAGCTTTGCACTTGTATCCTCAGTCACAACCCAGCGTCGGATGTGTCGGTGTCTTCTAAAGTCTGTATTTCTGTGGGTAGCTGCACCCCAAATCCTTCTCACATTGAGAAAGCTGCAGCTCTCCACTCACCAATGGAAACTTAATGGCTATGCCATGCATGGGTTGTCGTATGTTACTGCACAGCAACCACCAGAGGAATGTTCTTAGAAAGTAAACCCTTCACCGCTCGAGCTTTTAGCCTGTTCTAGGCACTAGGGAAGTATGGTTACCATCACGTGCAGTCTTGCTATACAACTGACCTGTGACACCAAACAATAAGCTGTATCCTCAGTTCTCCAGCATCCATACATCAGCAAATATCTGAGAGCAGTTATTACCGTCTGACGGAACTGTGCCTGCAGCAACGGGAGGAGCGTTTTAAGGAATTGACTGTAATTTTAAAGTCCAGCTATTGCCTAAAATTCAGTACGATGTCTGCTGATTGACTATTAGCACCTGAGATTGCGCGCAAGCTAAACATTCCTTGAAAGGGCATTTAAATGGGTTGTCGAAAAGCAAAGAATCAAGTCTTTACCTGAAGGACAGTCTTCTATGGTGTTTAAAATACTGGCTAATTAGGAGGTTCCTTCTAGCACGGGAGGTATCGGCAGTTATGGCGCCACCTGCGGTTTTCTGTAGTTGTCACGTTGAGTGATCGCTGATGGGAGTCACCTCTACTGGGTGCAGCACGTAGGGGTATGTTCATACAGTGACACTTGAAATCCACACATTTACTAGCCATCGTGTGTGTGTGTGTGTACTTTGACATGCATTTCTGCTGCCTGTTGACTGGGAAAATTGGGCACGTAAATCTGCGTGAAAGAGAAATTGACACGCAGTTTCTCTTTTCACGCAGTACGGATTTCAAATTGCTGCCATGAAAGTATTTCCCATTGAAAACGAGAGACCATCGTTTGTGGCCATATTTCGGTGTGGAATACGCTCATATGTTCTGCTCTAAAATACGTATGAACATGCCCTTAAAGGGGTTTTCCGAGACTTAAATACTGATGACCTATCCTTTGAATAGGTCATGCTCAGTGTTGGTACGATACCTGGGACCCCCGCCGAACAGCTGTTCAAAAAGGCAGCGGTGCTCGCAGTAGCATCGAGGCCTTCTCATACCTTTCCCTAGGCCAGTGATGACACATTAATCGGTGACACTGCCTAGGACAGGGATGGCCAACCTGCGGCTCTCCAGCTGTTGTAAAACTACAATTCCCACCATGCCCGGCTGTAGGCTGATAGTTGTAGGCTGTCTGGGCATGGTGGGAGTTGTAGTTTTGCAACAGCTGGAGAGCCGCAGGTTGGCCAGCCCTGGCCTAGGAGAAGCACAGCTCCATTGAAGTGAATTGGGCTGAGCCGTGTTACCAAACACGGCCACTATACAATGTACGGTGCTGCGCTTGGTAAGCACAGAGAAGGCGGTGGAGCTCACAGGAGCACCTGTGCCTTCTCAAACAGCTGATCGGGGGGGGGGGTTTCGGTGTCTGCTCCCTACCAATCAGATAATGATGAACTATCTAGAGGGAAACCCTTTTAGAGGGCATGTTACAACATCTTATCCTCCATTTTGTGGAAAGAGGATAAGTGGCTGATCTGTGGGGGTCCGACCGCTGGGGCCCATGTTCTCCCCGATATGCATGCATGCATGCAGCTGCTCCATTCAGCTGTATGGGGCTGTCAGAGATGGCTAACTGTCCAATAGAATATAGCCGACGAGTACAAGCACTTAGCCATCTCTGAGAGCCCCATACAGCTGAATGGAGCCGCAGCATGATTATCAGGGGGAATACGGGCCATAAACAGGATAATCCATCAATATAAAAGGACTGGAAGCCCCCTTTAAGGGGAACCTGTCACCGGGATTTTGTGTATAGAGCTGAGGACATAGGTTGCTAGATGGCCGCTAGCACAACCACAATACCCAGTCCCTATAGATCTGTGTACTTTTATAGTGTAAAAAACCGATTTGATACATATGCAAATTACGTGAGATGAGTCCAGCACTGCCCCGCATCCTCAAAATCTCCTCCTTGCTCTCCGACGTCAGAAAGCCAGAGTGCTGTAATCTTGTGATGCGCATGCGCAGTGTTCCTTCCCTATGCTGGCATCAGTCTCAGAGAAGGAACTGCGCATGTGCTAGCTCGCACACAGCGAGATTATGGCGCTCTGGCTTTCTGACGTCGGGGAGCAAGGAGGAGATTCTCAGGATGCGGGGTGGTCACGGGACTCATCTCAGGTTAATGTGCATATGTATCAAATCGTGTTTGTTTTTTGTTTTTTACACACAATTAAAGCACATAGAGCTATGGGGACTGGATATTGAGGATGTGCTAGCGGCCCATGTTCTCAGCTCTATGCATCAAATCCTGGTGACAGGTTCCCTTAAGTGGACAAGACCTGATGATTGTAGGAAGGGAGCAACTATTTGGTGCTGATAGACTGGTTTCTGAAGTTCAATCAGCTTGTGCTATTTATTCCAAAGATAAGGATTTTTGTTTTTCCTTTTTATGGTATTCTAGGATATAATCAGTAATAGTAGATGAATGTGTGGTGACCATATTGGATAATACATCGTTATTATCCATAAAAAGCTGTTGCGCTCAACGTCCGTTCCAGCGGTTATCCCGTTAGTTCAGTCAAGTATCTTTAGGAGGAGGTACAGCACCCACAACTAATAGACCACAAAATGAGCGTAGAGCAGTTGTTGTCACTGTCAGGACGTGATTGGTGAGAGGGCTGTGTACTGGGGAACAGTTACCAAACTGGCTGGTCTGCAACGTACTGCTGCACGGATCCGGGTGGGGCTGCTCTGTAAAGATCTGCATCGGATCGTACGTCTTCTCTGCTGTAACTTGGGCTCCCCATTTTGGTTAGCAGTGATATTCCACAGGGTTTTATTTTTAAGGTTGCTTACATGCCTATGCAATGCTTAAAGAACATGTTTTTATACTCCCCTCCCCCTCTACATGAACTTTGGGACCCAGCCTATAATGGGCGATTTCCACATCATGGAGGAAATGTGAAGAGCACACGTCACTACTGGCTCTGTATTAGTAGTGTTATTAATAAACCTTATTTTATAAAACATCCATGGCGGACTTTTACTTATAACGTGTCTTTACTTTTGGATAAGTGTAGAGCTTGGTGATGGGGGTCTGTTCACACATGACAGGTTTTTTTTTGTTGCAGGAAGCTCTGCAGCGGTCTCATATCTGAATGTGGCTGCAGAAATGTATGTGCGGGATGCTGAAGCAGCCATATTCAGATGGATGGAACTGAGTTCTGAAAAAAAAAAAAAAAAAAACTGACCCGTGAATATACATTTATACCTACCGATCAGTGGCTGGTGCTTTTTCATCATTCTCAAAGATGCCTTAAGATGTTCCACCCTGGAATCCACCCCCATTGTTTTTAATGCACTGTAGTCTATGCAATGCTGTTTCTGAAAATGTTTTGTGAAAAAGAAAGTAACGTGCACCTTCTTGGAGCGGTTTCTGCAGGCAGATTAGTCCCACTGAATGATGGGGTTAAATCTGCGGTCATATCTGCAGCATACGTATACCCGACAGGTGACCACAGACAGAGCTGTCATCTAAACCATCCTCTGGTCGATGGTTATAGGCCCCACTTCTCTCAGCGACGTACGTCCAGCTCGGCCAATGGTGCTTGTCCTAGTGATGTAACCAGAGGAAGTGCAATGGTGGAACAGGTGGGAGAGTTTGTGATAACCTTACATTAGGTAGCTGTCTACTGTTATGCCCTCGAATTAAAGCAGATTTGCTCAGTCCAATGCACTTCAGGTCAGCAGCAGAGATCAGGGGGTGCCAGATATTGGGAATAAATAGGATCCAATCGGTCAGGTCTTACACAAGAGTCAGTTTAAGGCCTTCTTTAGACTGCATTTTGCCTGTTATGCTGCAGGTCTAATGACCATATAAGTTTGGGTCATTACATGCGCCGCTGTAATACGGTTACTAAACTGTGGCTGCATCATAGCCAGATGACTGAGGGGGTTTACAGCAGCAGATGTCTAAGCAGTACCATAGGAGTCTCTATACTGCCTGTTTGTTCTGGAGAGCAGAGACCTGTCTATGACATTAGAACCACTGAAGAGGTAGGGGATTGTTTTACAGTGTATTCTAAGGTACGGGAAGCAACAGGGCTTAACAAAGGCAAAGTGAATAAAAAGTTTACTAGACAGTGAGATGTATACATACAGAATTAAAAAAAAATAATCACAACCTGCAATCCATGGGCAAGCTCCTCACCAGCCGACACCCAACATGGTACGGTACAAAGAGGTAGTCGGACGTCTTCCTTGAAACTTAACCCCTTCCCGACACATGAAATATTAGTACGTCATGGCGGCAAATGACTTCCCAGATTGGACATACTATTACATCATGGTGATCGGGCGGGCACCTAAGCGGTGCGTGCTCGATCACTGATAGATGGGCCCCTGCTGTATCCGCCGGAATTGCTATAAAAGCAGATGCCGGTGGATTAACCCCTTCTATGCCACGGTCAGCGCTGACCACGGCGGGTGAGGGAGCCCATCGGGCTCAGGAACCTGATGGGTGACAAGGCAGCCCGACGCCGTGCACGACATCGGGACCTGCCTTCTACGGGGGCTGAGGACATCCAGCTGGTCTCCTAGACAACCTGTTAGTGTATTACTCTGCGTAATACACTAACGGGCAATGCATTACAATGGGGATCAGACCCCTAAAAGTTTAAGTCCCAGAGTGGGACAGAAATAGTAAAAAAAATAAAATAAATTAAGGCCCCTTTCACACGGGCGAGTATTCCGCGCGGATGCGATGCGTGAGTTGAACGCATTGCACCCGCACTGAATACCGACCCATTCATTTCTATGGGGCTGTTCACATGAGCGGTGATTTTTACGCATCACTTGTGCGTTGCGTGAAAATCGCAGCAAGCTCCTCTGTGTGCGTTGCGGTGCGATAATCAACGCAACGCAGGCCTCATAGAAGTTAATGGGGTTGCGTGAAAACGCAAGCATCCGCAAGCAAGTGCGGATGCGGTGCGATTTTCACGCACGGTTGCTAGGAGACGATCGAGATGGAGACACGATCATTATTATTTTCCCTTATAACATGGTTATAAGGGAAAATAATAGCATTCTGAATACAGAATGCATAGTCAAATAGCGCTGGAAGGGTTAAACATTTTTTTAAAAATAATTTAACTCACCTTAGTCCACTTGTTTGCGTAGCCCGGCATCTCCTTGTGTCTCCTCTGCTGAACAGGACCTGGGGTGAGCATTAATTACATGAACAGGACCTGTGATGATGTCACTCCGGTCATCACATGGTCCATCACCATGATAAAAGATCATGTAATGACCGGAGTGACGTCATCACAGGTCCTGTTCATGTAATGAATGCTCACCCCCAGGTCCTGTTCAGCAAAGGAGACGGAAGGAGATGCCGGCGACGCGAACAAGTGGACTAAGGTGAGTTAAATAATTTTATTAATTTTTTTAACCCCTCCAGCGCTATTGTACTATACATTCTGTATTCAGAATGCTATTATTTTCCCTTATAACCATGTTATAAGGGAAAATAATAATCTACAGAACACCGATCCCAAGCCCGAACTTCTGTGAAGAAGTTTGGGTTTGGGTACCAAACATGGGCGATTTTTCTCACGCGAGTGCAAAACGCATTACAATGTTTTGCACTCACGCAGAAAAATCGCGGGTGTTCCCGTAACGCTACATCCATAACAACCAGCTCTAAATATCACATGATCCACCTTGTCTGATAAACACTGTAAAAAAAAAAGCAATTTTTGTCACCTTGCATGACAAAAAGTGCAACACCAAGTGATCAAAAAGGTGTATGTCTACTCCATACCCCAAAATGGTACCAATAAAACAGTCACCTCATTCCTCAAAAAAATGAGACCCTACCTAAGACAATTGGTCAAAAAATAAAACTATAGCTCTGACTATGGAGACAAACATTTTTTGGTTTCAAAAATGCTATTATTGTGTAACACTTAAAAAAATAAAAATAAAGTATACATATTAGGTATTCCTGTGTCCGTAACAACTAGCTCTATAAAAATATCACTCAGGTGAACGCTGTAAAAATAAATAAAATTGTGCCAAAACCACCAATTTTTTGCTCACCTTGCCCCATAAAAAGTAATATTGAATAATCAAAAAAAAATTATTATATGTACCCAAAAATGGTACCAATAAAAACGTCAACTCTTCCTGCAAAAACAAGCCCCTGCACAAGACGATTGGTGGAAAAATAAAAAAATATGGCGTTCAGAAAAGGGAGACACAAGACATACGGTATTTGATATCATTGCATCCGTAACAACCTGCTCTATAAAAATAGCACGTGATCTTAACCGGTCATGAATGTTGTGAAAAACAAAAACGGTGCCAAAACAGCCATTTTTATTTTGGTTACCTTTTCTCACAAAAAACGTAATATAGAGCAACTAAAAATCATATGTACCCCAAAATAGTACCCATAAAACTGTCACCTTATCCCGTAGTTTCCAAAATGGAGTCACTTTTGGGAGTTTCTACTGTAAGGGTGCATCAGGGGGGCTTCAAATGGGACATGGTGTCTAAAAACCAGTCCAGCAAAATTTGCCTTCCAAAAACCGTATGGCATTCCTTTCCTTCTGCGCCATGCTGTGTGCCTTTACATCAGTTTACGACCACATATGGGGTGTTTCTGTAAACCTCAGAATCGGGGTAATAAATATTTGAGTTTTGTTTGGCTGTTAACCCTCGATGTGTTAAAGATAAAAAAAAAATGGCTTGGATAAGTAAAAGCGTTCTAAAGTTATTACCACATAGGGTGACATATCAGATTGGCAAAAAACTGGCCTGGGTTAAATCTCCATTACATGTAACTATCCTCTATAGCAGGGCTGGCCAACCTGCGGCTCTCCAGCTGTTAAAAATCTACAACTCCCACCATGCCCTGCTGTAGGCAGTCTGGCCCTGCTGGGAGTTGTAGTTTTGCAACAGCTGGAGGTTGGTCATCCCTGCTCTATACCTAGGACAGTCACCCTCTCCTAAAAGGTTTCCGGTGTGCTGTCCTGCGTTGAGCACTAAGGAACGCGGCCTTGTACGTAGACACGGAACAATAGCGCTTGTATCTGTTAACTAACTCGTTCACTACATTAACCATTCCAGGGCTCTGTTCTGCATCACATATAAAAGTAATTGTAATTGATTTGGTTTTACTAAATAATAATTAAAAAATAAAAAAACATTTTCCATATGTAAAAGGTTGGTTACTGGTGTCGTGGATTAATAGATTTCAGTTTTCCCTTGTGTCAGTCTGATGGATGCATACTATATATCGCTTCCAAGACTAGATAACTTGGCTGGAGGTCTGTTCTTCAGTGAAATCAAACATAACTAAATTTGGATGCCTATTTCCACTGTTACTATTTAGAACAATTGAAGCCATATACAGACTGCCCTCTTGTGGCTGCTGAAATTATTACAAGACTCTTTTGTAACTGTAATACAGCCATATCAGGTAAATTAGGAAACACCGCAAACCATGCTTCTGCTTTCTTCCAGTTAGTAGGTTCCCATTATTCTCTGAGGATTGGGTGCCTATAAGAACTGCTTCTATTTAAAGGGGGTTTCCAGGCTCCTTAAAGTGAGGATCTATCCCCAGAATCGGTCATTAGAGGAAATGTTATTTAAAAAAATTGTATCTGACAGTTACAACCAGATAAAAAAAAAAAATTTTCTAATTGCAGATTTATTTATTCTATTTCCTGAACATGATTCTGGGGGCGGCCATCTTTCCTGAGCTGTTCATAACAGCATTAAGAAAATTGCATAATGGCAGCCCCAAGGGCCATGGACAGGAGGGGACCTCAGTGACTTCTATGGTGGAGTTTTTTTTTTAGGCATGCTCTGTGACCTGTGTCAAAGGTCATTGTACAGGGAGGGAATCGATAAGCTGTAATATCACCTATTGTGAATAGTGGATTCTGTCTTATCTGTACACAGAGGTGATATCTAGGCTTAAGTGAATCGGGTTTGGACTACTCTATTCAAAAGAAGATTCATTTGAAAACTTAGTTTGCAATAGGCGCTACGTACCGCAATAAAATGTATTGGCTCCACGGAGGCCTTGTTCTTCTCACCACAAGTAATGCGAGATTTGCTTAGTCTTGTGACGTCACGCTACAGTTTGGTTCTGCGCATAAATTACGGTTTCAAAATCCAAAACCGAACTGAGGCACAAACCCGATTTTATGAGCAGAGCCGAACTGTAACGTCACAGGCACGAGACTAAGCAAGTCTCGCGTTACTCGTGGCGAGAAGAACAAGGCCTCAGCAGAGCCAATACATTTTAACGCTGTCAGGAGCGCATTTTCTATAAACAAATCAAGTTCACTCAAGCCTAGCGATATTATTACAGATAAGCAGATAACTGCAGTAAAGTGATCTGTATAGACCAAGAAGTGGCGCCTATCATTAGGATTAGTGTCCAGTGGAAAAACTGCAGGATTTTATGGTTTTTGTTTAGATATAGTCATGGACAATTAAAAATCATCAAAAATTCTTTAAAACTATGTTAAACTTAAAAACCTGAGTTAAACTATAGGTCATTTTCTGACGCCACATTGCCTTTAATATTCCATTGGTGAAGGTCTGACACCCGGCACCCTTTGGCCCTGGGACTAGCACGGTCAATGGGACAGGAAGCACAGCGCCGGTCAAAGTGTAGTGGCCGCGCTGGGTTACTGGGGCATCTCCCATTCAGATCACTCAGAGGTAAGGTGCAGTAACCCAGAACGGCCACTACACTTTGAACGGCGCTGTGCTTCCGTCCCATGGCCAAAGGGTGCAGGGTGTCAGACCTTCACCTTTTGGCTTTTCATGGTATAAAGAACCTGGAAACCCCCTTTTAAAGTTGTTGCTAGATTAAGATTGAGGTGATAAATCCGTTCCACCCAGCTCATCTTTGTCATGGGAGACAGGTGGGGAAACCTCTTCTTGCAGTCCGTGGTGTGCAAACCAGAACCCTCATCTCTCCTTCTTGTAGAGGGTGTAAGGTTGGAATATTTCTTTCAGGTTACCCACAATCCCCCTTGAGAACCCTGTAGGAGAGCCCGGGATCCTCCTTGCTTTAAACCACTCATTGGTGGTCCGGTTAGTGATGGATAGATACCAGAGGAAGCAGGTGTACCCTCCTAAGAACAGGATCAGGAGGAACAGGAATCCCAGGGTGAAGACAATCCTTGGAAAAGTCAGGAACAAGTGCTGGGGAAGTAAAATAAAGATGTCGGTCAGGCTGAAGAGAAAGCAGAAAGGGTGTCAATCCGTAGCCACATATACAAGAAGCACGAGGCCTCATTCACACAAGCAGCTTTCAGGTCTGTATTTGAATGGTCAAAATCTATTGCTCCGGAGGAGGCAGCAATACATAGAAAGCCTACTGATTATAATGGGAATGGTGTAATGCTTTATCTGCCCTGTGGTGGCGCTGGAGGGGAATTAAACACTTCCTGACAGGCTCCCCAACAGATAACAGTTGGTCTCTGGGGGCCCCAGCAGCAGCTAAGCTTTGATATGGTCGTCATGGGACGATAAGTATTTTTCAGATCATCTACCCCTAGTTTGGGGTTGTAGGGAGGGGAAGTGGGATACGGACACCTGAGGCCCTACAATTAGCTTCCTGTATCTCAGGGTTCTACACCTTATAGGGAAGCATACAAGTCTATGTGTATCACACGGTTATGGCAGGGATGCATGTCTGATCGAGATGCTAGAACAGTCTGGGAGAGCAACAGGCTGGAAGATGGAACCGTGGATCTACCTGTTTATTGGTCAGTTGTTTTATCGCAGGATCGGCTCGCGTTGCCCGCGGTCGCTGGGTATTGTTTAAACCGCACTGCTTTAATCCCCGTGTTATTAGGATTATGAGTTCGTGTTACATAGAATGTGTCGGCAGATAAGAACCATTTGGCCCATCTAGTCTGCCCAATATACTGAATACTATGGATAGCCCCTGGCCCTATCTTATATGAAGGATGGCCGTATGCCTATCCCATGCATGCTTAACCTCCTCCACTGTATTTGCAGCTACCACTTCTGCAGGAAGGATATTCCATGCATCCACTACTCTCAGTAAAGTAATACTTCCTGATATTACTTTTAACCCTTTGCCCCTCTGATTTAAAACGATGTCCTCTTGTAGCAGTTTTTCTTCTTTTAAATATTCTCTCCTCTTTTACCTTGTTGATTCCCTTTATGTATTTAGCAGTTTCTGTCATATCCCCTCTGTCTCGTCTTTCTTCCAAGCTATACATGTTAAGGTCCTTTAATCTTTCCTGGTAAGTTTTATCCTGCAATCCATGTACTAGTTTAGTAGCTCTTCTCTGAACTCTCTCCAAAGTATCAATATCCTTCTGGAGATATGGTCTCCAGTACTGCGCACAATACTCCAGATGAGGTCTCACTAGAGCTCTGTAGAGCGGCATGAGTGCCTCCCTCTGTCTACTAGTAATGCCTCCCCCTATACACCCCAGCATTCTGCTAGCATTTCCTGCTGCTCTGTGACATGGTCTGCCTACCTTTAAGTCTTCTGAAATAATGACCCCTAAATCCCTTTCCTCAGATACTGAGGTTAGGACTGTATCACTGATTGTATATTCTGCTCTTGGGTTTTTACGTCCCAGGTGCATTATCTTGCACTTATCAACATTACATTTTAGTTGCCAGATTTTTGACCATTCAAATAGTTTTCCTAAATCCTTTTCCATTCGGTGTATCCCTCCAGGAACATCAGCAAAAATCTTTGCGTCATCAGCAAAAAGACACACCTTACCATCGAGGCCTTCTGCAATCTCGCCGATAAAGATATTAAACAATATGGGTCCCAGAACAGATCCCTGAGGTACCCCACTGGTAACAAGACCATGGTCTGAATATGCTCCATTGACTACAACCCTCTGTTGTCTGTCCCTCAGCCACTGCCTAATCCATTCAACAATATGGGAGTCCATTGTTTGTCTTTCGGAGACTCCCTTGACCAAGGAGTTCATGGCAGTTATGATAAGAGCATGGATAGGCCAGGCTCACCACTGAGTATACTCCAGTCACGCTGTGGGGGTCAGTGTGTTAATACACAAGCAGATTCCATTCAGTTGCTCTGATTCCAATATAGATCAGTATGGCAGATAGGTCTGCTTGAAATGTACAATATTCCAGGTGACGGTGCTAAAAGTAGCGACATATGTTCCCCCGCCGTACTCGGGTTAAGTGTTAAAACATGTATTGACATTTTTGGAGGCGTCACCAAACACTCCCGCGCTTATAATGGTGACAGGTCTTTGGTACGGGAATATAGAGGAAGAAAATCGCACTACCGTGGGGGAAGGACGGTGCTTTTAATTCAGTGGGTACTTTAGTCTCACACTTAATGGGGGGTAAGCCACCAAGTTATATTTTGGAGCTGAGCTCAGATACCCGGCCACCAGACAGTCTCCCGAGTATTCTTTTATTCCGTAAAGTTTGGCAAAAATTGAAAGATATCACAAATATCTCGGGTTGCACTGCGCTCACCCCGCTATGGAATCATAATGGTTTACCTGAGCTTAAAAAATTATTAGGCTTCGGGACGTGGAGGGATAAAGGAGTGACGTGGTTATCGCAATCCTATACCAATGGCACCCTTAAGAGCTTTGATCGTCTCAAGGAGGCGTTTAATATTGAGAACACCTGCGCTGGCCGTGCAGGGGAAGGTCACCGACATCACTATAAAAGCTTCTCTCCTAGCGGAACAGATAGAAGGGGAGGGAACACTAAAGGGGTCATCTCCACTTTTTATAAAGCGTTGCTCTCATTGTATCAGGATGCATGGGGTGCAGATGTGGGACCCTTAACTGACTAGGTTATCACTCTGCGAACCTCAGAGACTATCACAGCTCTATTTGGTCCATAGAGTATGTAGGACGCCCATGTTTCTTCAGAAGGTGGGACTGCGAGACACTTCTCAATGCCCTAAATGTGGTACTCAGGACGCACATATGATACATATGCTCTGGGAGTGTACGGCTTTGGGCCCCTTTTGGCGGGATGTCTTAGACATCATCCTTGAAGTATATAATATCAGAGTCCAGGCTAGTCCTTTACTTTGCATCCTGGGCCTCCTACAAGATGAAGCCGTGGAGGGAGTAGCTACTGGTAGATCACTATATAATGCCAGAAAACTGATTGCATTGGATCAGTACTGAAGTGCCTACCAAGGTGGAGGTTATTGCCCGTATGAACACGCTAATAGAGATGGAGGGAGGAATATATACCAAGAGAAATGCTTTTAAGAAATTTGAATCTATTTGGGGGCAGTGGGCATCAGCGCCAGGGCTACCGTCTGGGCGCCTTTTGCTTATGAGTGAGAGAAGTAACATTCTAAGATAAGGAGTTCAGAGGAAAGGGGGGTAAAACATTGTTACCAAAGAGGACAAACACTGGTATTATTATAACCACGGGTACAGTAAGATAAGAGAATGTTAAAGGTATAATCACTGCATTAGGTTAGGTGCGGTTCGGGGGGGGGGGGGGGTAAGGTTTGTTTCCATCTGTACGTAAATGTACAATTATCTTGTATTTCTTTATTAATATGTGCATTATCTGATACCCGAACCGGGTGTGTATACCTCTGATTTACTAAGGCATATATTTGTACTATTTATGTATATGAAAATAATAATAACCCAAAAAAAAAAATAATCGATTAAAAAAAATGCCAGGAGAGGGATTGATGGATTTCACAGTGAGCGGCGTTCTGCAGCCTGCTATGTAATAAAATGCATGCAGGCTGCAGAAGCCACATTATCCAAGATGTTCTACTAGAAACCCGTTTCAAAATCATTTTTAACCCCAGATACACACAATGCTATACAACTGGTGAAAGGTGGCAATAGCCTTTAACCTCCCTGCTATTTTGACCATGTCTCATACCTACCTGTATAACGTAAGCTAAGCTCGCAATCTCTTTGTGTCCCTCGCTGTCCACGTAGGCTGCAGTCATTATATGGGAGAGCAGCACCACCTGCAGGAGGAAGGCTGTCATCACAGCAGCTAAGGAGATGGCTGTGAGAGTCAGGCTCAGCAGGTATAGTAAGAAGTATCTGATATTCAGGGCTCCAATGCAGTTATTCACCCAAACACAGTGATGGTCAAACCGCTGGATACAGCTGCCACAGACACCTGCAAGGAAAAGCGCACGGAGGTAGTGACACACCTGTAGCCTCAAGCTTTTGGCTATAGTCTGCATAAGATGGATCAAAGCAAATTTTAATGCGCCTAAAGAAAGCTAGGGTGCTTGTACTTTACCTATATAAGTATTTTTGCAGCCGAATTCACGAGTGGATCCTAAATAAAGGGAAATGTTCTGCCTCTTGGAACCCCCAACCCTGCGGGATAGAGCGGTGGACAGCTAACGAAGGGCAGTTCTCACTCCAGCGTACCCGAACAGTCTACTAGCTTATTTCAATGACCACATGTAATACTACATCTCACCAATAGTGGCTGCTGCAGTTTAAGAGCTGATCACCAGGGGGACTGGACTGGTGGTGATCAGCTGATTAATGCCATCCGCATTTTTTTCATGGACCCATTGACTTTAATGGGTCTTGGACCACATTTTGCAGACCAGAATACGCCATGTTCTATAATTTGCAGAACGGACATACAGATGTGCATTATGCAGATTATAGAACATGTGCAATTCTGGTCTGCTAAATGCGGTCCACAGACCTACTGAATACAATGGATATGCAAGAAATGGCACACGGACGTCACCCGTATTTTGCGAACCCGCGCTTTCTTGACCAAAAAATACATATGGTCATCTGCCTGTTAACCAAGACTGGGGCTACACAGTGACATTAGACATAATGACTGTCTATAGCAGGCATCCTCAAACTGCGGCTCTCCAGCTGTTGCAAAACTACAACTCCCAGCATGCCCGAACAGCCTACAGGTATCAGCCCACAGCAGGGCATTGTGAGAGTTGTAGTTTTACATCAGCTGGAGGGCCGCAGTTTGAGGATGCCTGGTCTATAGTGTCGAAATGCGACATACTACTACTGTCACCTACAATCTAGACTTGGATTTAGTGTCGCAGTTTGCACACCCTTTTATGATTTTACCTGCCTGACTTGAATGCAAGTCGCATGGGACACACAACTCGGCTGCACCTTGGCTGTGTTTTTTTCTAAAATAGCCGTGAGACAGCAAATAGGAGACAAGTCGCTCATATTTTTTTTGTTGCACGACATTTTGCAGTGTAGCCCCAGGCCTAAGACCACATGCACACGGCCGTTGCTCGGCCCCCGCAGACGGATCCAGACCCATTTACCTTGATCCGTCCGCACCGCAAGAAAATAGAAGAAGTAAAAATTTTTTTGCAGTACGGAGAGAAACCCCACGGACGCACTCCGTGAATGGGTCCGCATCCATGATGCAGTGTGCACACGGCCGGTGCCCGTATATTGTGGACCCTTTGTTTTCCAGCCGCAATACGGGCCCGGCCGAGCAACGCCAGTGTACATGTGGCCTAATGGTTAGGTATTAAAAGGGATTGTCCAGGATTAGAAAAAACATGGCCGCTTTCTTCCAAAATTGGCACCACGCCTGTCTGTGCACCGGTTGTTTCTTATATTGTAGCTCAGCACATCTACGTCATTGGAGCAGAGCTGCAATACCAGGCGTAACCCATGAACAGCTGAGGCACCGGTTTTGGAAGATTTTTCTTTTACTCTCAAACAACCCCGATATAAATTCCTCAGGTTTGCGATTTGTAAATTCTAACTTCTCACCGCAATGCTTTGATCGTGCCGGTTTCATCAGGTCACAGGTCGGACACTTATTGCTGTGGTGAAACATAATCTCATCATACTTATAGACCCCAATACAAAGTGACTCATTCTGTGCGGTGACTCTTCCTAGAGAAAAAAACAAAAAAAAACGGAATCTTAAGATCCTAAGAATTTGAATTCCACTTTTCTCCAAGAGAATTAAAGTTTACATGCCGCTTGGTCCAATGTATTCAGTTTAGGTTAATCCCGGGGGTCCAGAGGAGGGCCCCTTTAAAGGGTATGTGTGTAAGTGACTGCAGCGAGTACCTGGGTCTGTGGTGCAGCACTTGTAGAAGTAGTACAGATTCCCCGTTATCAGAACATACGGCAGGAAAACCAACATCCAGTTCAGCTCCAGCTCTAGACTGTAGTCGAGAACCTCCCAGTTGTACTCCGCAAACACCAGCATATCCAGGATCAGGTGCAGGAACACAAAAGCCCCGCTCCTAAAACCAGAGAAGAAATGAATGACGAATCACAACATGGCCGCAGTTATGGTGCCGCAGGAGCTCATGGACTTCACGAGGATGAAATCGCAAGAACATATGAACATGACCGCCAGGCCTCACACACGCGGGTGGGTGTATTAAAGGGGGTTGTCCAGAATAATAAAAACCTGGCTGCTTTCTTCCAGAAACAGACCTGTACCTCTCTATGGGGTTGTGGCTTATATTTCAGCTGAACTGCTGTTAAAGCTGACCTGCAATACCACACGCAACCTGTGGACTGGTGTGGCACCGGTTTTGAAACTAATCAGCTATGTTTTGTTTGTTTTTTCTAAATCTGGAAACCGACTTTAGGGTACACGCCATGGATTTTCGTGCAACAAATCCGCAGTGTTGTACAGTATCAGCAAAGTGGATGAGGTTTTAAGGCGTCTCATTCACACGCTCCGCAAAAATCCAGCGCAAATTGACCAGTGGTGTGGATTTGATATCTGCAGCATACCGATTTATGCTCCGGACCTCCACCATGAATTTCACCCTTTGCAACGCAGAGGATGAAATCTGCAGCTATTTCTATTTTACAGCTAAAACGTACACATAATTCAGGCACTTTGTGCCAAAATTTGCAGCAGACTTTTTAAATACTCACTCCTCCCCTCCAGACCTGTGGAATCAAGCATGCGTACCTGCTACTCACCACTCGGTTCTGGCTTTCTCAGCCCACTTCTCCCTTTTCTATGATCCAATCCTCACTCCAGTGCAGATAGGGGTTACGTGCACTGCTGCAGCCAATGACCGACCGCAGCGGTCAGCGCCGGAATTTTACATGCGAGGGCTTACTGGTGAAGACAGAGGTGGACTATAGGAGCTGGAACCGAGCATCAGGGAACTGGTAAGTATGCTTGACTCACACAGATCTGGCGTGGAGGGAGGGTCCTTTAAAAACGTACAAAAAACCCTGCACAACCCCTTTAAAGAGGATCTGACAATTGTGCAAAAGTGAACGATTTCTTAAAGGAGTTCTCAAGGAATTAAAAAAATGAAAATACTTAAAATATTACTTTATTATAAATATGTTCCCAAATACCTTTCATGACCTATAGTGGCTTATTTGTCTGGGGAGCAATCATTAGTAGAAATTAAAAATGGCCGCCATCCTATTAGTTCACACAAAACCTGTCCTAATCACACAGGAGGACAAGTTACTTCACTGAGGTATAGAGCTGCCTCATCCTCCTCTCTACTCGTCCAGGATTATGATCCTGAATACAGCTGATAAAAGGAATCTCTGTAGGAATGGAGGTCATGAGGAGACATGAAGTACAGAGAGGAGGGTGGGGGTAATGAGCAGCAGCTCTTGTATGCAGTCTCCATTACCGCAGTCTGTCCTCTCTGTACTTCGTGTCTCCTCATGAACTCCATTCCTAGAGATTTAGCTGAAGATCTTATCATCTGTATTCAGGATCATAATCCCTCACAAGTAGAGCAGAGAGGAGACATGTCCTCCTGTGTGATTAGGACAGGTTTTGTGTGAACTGATGGGACGGCGGCCATTTTATTTCTCCTAATGATTGCTCCCCAGACAAAACAAGCCTTTGAAACTAATGAAAGATATTTGGGAATATATTTATAATAAAGTAATATTTAAGTATTTTCATTTTCTTGAATCCTGGAGAACCCCTTTAAAGTATTATATACAATATAGGTGTGTTCTAGGGAGGAATATGTTACTCACCTGGTGTGGAAGCAGCTGCTGATGCATCTCTGAAGCCATGTCGGGGACACAAGGGAAATGACCTGCAAAATAAACCACTTCAGCCGAATGTATAGAAAGGGAAGAACAGGAATCTCTGTTATAATTTAAGGGACACCAACCTCAAACACATACAATAAAAGGTTTTAGAAAGATAGAGACTCCTGGAATCCAGACTGATACAGGCGATTGTTACATTGAATGAAAATGTAACAGATCTTCACCAGTTTTCAGCTGCTGGATGTCAATAATGAATATATTCCTATACTGACAGTAAGCAGAGATCTTGTCAATGAAAGAAAACTGAAACTTCTAAGAAAGTTGGAGAACGTTTTAATGCACATTGGTTATAGGTGTTGGAGAACTTGAGGGGATCCAAATCACCAAATACACTGATGTCTCCATCTACCGGTAGGATGTAGATATTGATGTACAGTGGATATAAAAAGTCTACACACCCCTGTTAAAATGTCAGGTTTCTGTGATGTAAAAAAATGAGACAAAGATAAATCATTTCAGAACTTTTTCCACCTTTAATGTGACCTATAAACTGTACAACTCAATTGAAAAACAAACTGAAATCTTTTAGGTGGAGGGAAGAAAAAATATAAAACTAAAATAATGTGGTTGCATAAGTGTGCACACCCTCTTATAACTGGGGATGTCGCTGTGTTCAGAATTAAGCAATCACATTCATAATCCTGTTAAATAGGAGTCAGCATACACCGGCCATCGTGTAAAGTGCCTCTGATTAAAGCTCCGCTGCTCTAGTTGGTCTTTCCTGAAATTTTCTTAGTCGCCTCCAGAAGCCATGGTCCACAGAGAGCTTCCAAAGCTTCAGAGGGATCTCATTGTTAGAAGGTATCAGTCAGGAGAAGGGGACAAAAGAATTTCCAAGGCATTAGATCTACCATGGAACACAGTGGAGACTGTCATCATCAAGTGGAGAAAATATGGCACAACAGTGACATCACCAAGAACTGGAAATTGATGAAAAGATGAGAAGAAAACTGGTCTGGGAGGCGACCAAGAGGCCTACAGCAACATTAAAGGAGCTGCAGGAATATCTGGCAAGTCCTGGCTGTGTGGTCCATGTGCCAACAATCTCCCGTATTCTTCATATGTCTGGGCTATGGGGTAGAGCGGCAAGACGAAAGCCTTTTCATACGATGAAAAACATCCAAGCCAGGCTACATTGTGCAAAAACACATCTGAAGTCTCCCAAAAGCTGTGTGAAAAGGTGTTCTGGTCTGATGAAACCAAGGTTGAGCTTTTTGGCCATAATTCCAAAAGATATGTTTGGCGCAAAAACAACGCTGCACATCACCAAAAGAACCCCATCCCCACAGTGAAGCATGGCGGTGGCAGCATCATGCCAAGGGGCTGTTCTTCTTCAGCTGGAACTGGGGCCTTAGTTAAGCTAAAGGGAATTATGAACAGTTCCAAATACCAGTCAATATTGGCACAAAACCTTCCGGCTTCTGCTAGAAAGCTGAACATGAAGAGGAACTTCATCTTTCAGCATGACAACGACCCAAAGCATACATCCAAATCAACCAAGGAATGGCTTCACCAGAAGAAGATGAAAGTTTTGGAATGGCCCAGCCAGAGCCCAGACCTGAATCCGATTGACAATCTGTGGGGTGATCTGAAGAGGGCTGTGCCCAGGAGATGCCCTCGCAATCTGCCAGATTTGGAGTGTTTTTGCAAAGAAGAGTGGGCAAATCTTGTCAAGTCAAAATGTGCCATGCTGATAGACTCCTACCCAGCGCTGTAATAAAATCAAAAGGTGCTTCAACAAAGTATTAGTTTAAGGGTGTGCACACTTATGCAACCATATTTTATTTTTATATTTTTCTCTTCCCTCTACCTAAAAAGATTTCAGTTTGTTTTTCAATTGAGTTGTACAGTTTATAGGTCACATTAAAGGGCTTCTGTCACCCCACTAAAGTCATATATTTTTTTTTGGCTACTTAAATTCCTTATACTGCGATATATCAATATATAATGCTCTTACTCATTGTCGTTCAGCAGTTTCTTCAAAAAACGGACTTTTATAATATGTAAATTACCTCTCTACCATCAAGTAGGGCGGTTACTTGCTGGTAGCCGCCGCATGCTCCTTTCATAAAGACGCCCCCTCCTCATGTTGATTGACAGGGCCAGCGAATGCGCTCGTCCTCTGGCTAGCCCTGTCTGCGTTCAAAATCTGGCGCCTGCGCCGTACCGGTCTTCAGTCGGCGCAGGCGCACTGAGAGGAGGGCGCTCGCTCGGCCGCTCCTTCCTCAGTTCGCCTGCGCTGGGTGTAGATGTGACGTGACATCATCGGCGCAGGTGCATGGAGGATGGAGCGGCCGAGCGAGCGTCCTCCTTTCAGTGCGCCTGCGCCGACTGAAGACAGGTAATTTACATATTATAAAAGTCCGTTTTTTTTAAGAAACTGTTGAACGGAAAGGAGTAAGAACATTATATATTGATATATCGCAGTATAAGGAATTTAAGTAGCCCAAAAAAATATATATGACTTTAGTGGGGTGACAGAAGCCCTTTAAAGGTGTAAAAAGTTCTGAAATGATTTATCTTTGTCATTTTTTTACATCACAGAAACCTGACATTTTAACAGGGGTGTGTAGACTTTTTATATCCACTGTAGATGGTGATTTGGATACACACAAGGTCTCCAAGACAACTTAGCACCCGAGTAAAATCTGAATGGTACAGGTTGGAATCCCTCAGTAGTGCAGCCTCGCGCTTTGGGCCTGTAATGTCAAGTGATCATATCACAGAACACGAGTTCAGCTGGGCATGCAGATTATATTAACGTCAGGTGAAGTTGGTGTGACTGGCCGACCATCTAATGTGTATGCGCCCCCCCCCCCCAACAGCAGATATCGGGGGCGATAAGGATCCGACAGTTGGATTTCAACATGTCTGATCATCGCTGCCAAAAGTGTCTAGCAGCAGCTTATTCCCTCTCCCCATTGAGTACACATGCATGCTCGACCGATATAATAAAACAGTTTTTGCGTTCTCAAAGGGGTTTTCCAGCCTAGGAGCCGACAATCCCAATGCACCTAACGCATGCCCCATTAAAAAATAAAAAACACCTGTGTGCGGTCCTGCCGTGCCCACAATGCCGCTAGTTCCCGCAGGGCCAGAAACTAGCTTGGTCCCATAACCGCTTCTGCCCATTACAGGCCTCAGAGGTCACATCTGCTTGAACAGCAGCGATCACAGGACCAACCCACTGCGGGAACCGTAAGTGGCAAGGAATGGGGCAGCTGCGCAGGCATGGCAGGACCACAAACAGTGTTTACTTTAATATTTTATATAACAACTCCTTTAATATTTAGGAATCCTTTATAAATCCTGCAAAAGTACTGGATCGGGATGAATCGTCTTGAGCTACTGCCTTATGACCACGAAGAAGGGCCAACTCACCCGCTCTGCTCTCTGGAGGGCACTGTCCAAACCGCTGCTGGATCTTCCAGACAAGAGGCAGAAGACAGAAACACAAAGAACGAGGAAAAACACATAGAGGATGAAAAGCCACAGAAAGTCCATGCTGGGTCTAGAATTAAACACAATGTAGGTTAGTGCTGCACTGTACATACTGTGACAGAAACCATACAGACCTGACCAAATAACCCGCCAGACCACCCTGCCCCTACAGCCACGACAACCCCTGTCCATGTCCCCTCTCCTGACATGTCTGCTTTAGTAACTACTTTCATTCCCCATGTAATAGTCTGGATTATATATTCTTCTGACACTGTGTCATACCGTTCCTTCATTATTCCTAAAAAGAAGTTATCATTATTTTACTAGTAGATTACAGTGAAGCTTCAGGAGGGTGAAACCAGTTCACGGTGTGTCCCCGACACTGGCAGCACTGATTGGATATTGTCATTGTACAGGGACACACCTCCAACTGGTAACACCCATCTGGACCTTCACTGCAAAATGCTAGCAATTCATTCATACGTTCTAAAAGGAATAGTAGAGGAACAGCACAACACAGAGTTCTAAGAATAGATGCTCCAGAATTTTTATTACATGGGGGATGCAAGCAGTTACTAAAGCAGACCTGTCAGGAGAGGGGACGGGTCCTCATTTAAGCCAAATGGACCCCACTCAGCCAACACACGCAACTTGTATTGTGATCTATGATGACAGACGCTTGCAACTCGTGACCTGCAACCAAAAGTGCAACAATGTTGTATTTCGTGTGACCGTCACAATACGACACAGTCACGTCCCCTTCTAGATCATGCCTTTCCAACACAATTGCATGGCCACTCTATTTAAAAGCCCCATCCAAATCCTGTGGGGATTGGTTCAGCCACATGCAGCTGCTGCAACATAAGGGCCTGGCCTTTAAAAGGGTTTTATGAGGTTGGTGCCACTCTTGACCACAGGCTGTGTCTGGTATTGCAGAAGAGCTCAATCCACTTGAATGGAGCTGAGTTGCAATTCTCCACACAGCCTTATGGACAAGGGTGGCGCTGCTGCGGGACAAAAGCAGCCATGCTATTGCAAAATCACACAGAGAACCCTGCAAACAGCCCCACATAGCTCAGCTTCCAGTGTTACGGGGGAAGACCAACGAGCAGTGTCATAGGAATATCGCCCATAATAACACACAAATTATTACAAACCCTCACATGTGTCACTGTCATCACACCACAAACGTCTTATTCAGCCAGCGACACACATGAACACAGGGCGCAGACATCTTGGCAAACCCGGAAGAGGAGCCAAGGCGGCGGCTTCAGTTCATACAACAGAACGCCGATACAGGGAGGTTCAGACTTCTAAGCTAAGCGCCGAGCCAGAGCGTCGATGGTCTACCTGAGCGCCGAGGCAGTGGCCCAGCCATTTGTAATCGAGCGCACAACGACAGGGGTTGCGAGATGCAGCAGGTAGCGGGAATAAATGTCTGTTTATAAACATGGCGACAGTGGGGTTCTCAAATTTGGGTCTGAGTACACAATATCAAGTATAAAAAGTATAGATATTAAGTGGTAGAACCTAATTTTTATGAAATAATCTGTTTATCTACCTGGAAACCATCAACAAGTAGGAGCTGCAATTGATGATAACATACCATACATACTTAAAGATGGCAGACTGTAGTCAGGAGCACAAGATAGCCATGTGCAAAGCCAGCTATAATACTGGCGTTGGGGTGTACACAGCTTAGTGCCATAGTGCCCTCATGGCTGTAGCGGAGTACTGTCCGCTGCTATTACAATTCCCTTAGTGACACTCGGCGCTTGTGTGTGCGTCCCCGGACACCTGAGTCTCTTATCTAAGAGTGACATCTTCATCTTCTCACGTTACCTTTGCTGCAGACAAAAATACACTTGATAAAAGACGTAGCAGAACAATAACTCGTCTCCTGTCACACATAGCGCCAAGTATTCCAGCATCAGATCCAAATCAAGTCTTATCGTACTTTATGACAGATGGGTTTACTTACCATGCTGGCATAGATCCGAATAGTTAAAATAGTAAATTCATACTGCCTGACGTCGCCACTAGAGGGAGCTTACTGAGTACTTGTTGTAAACTCCCCTGGTAATGCCTGCAGGCCGCCAGAGGGCTATATTTTAATGGGCCTTTCTGTAAAATATAATTACTGTAATAATAACTACTGCCAGCTATGTACAGGAATATAACTACTATAATACTGCTCCTATGTACAGGAATATAACTACTATAATACTGCTCCTATGTACAAGAATATGACTACTATAATACTGCTCCTATGTACAAGAATATAACTACTATAATACTGCCCCTATGTACAAGAATATAACTACTATAATACTGCCTCCTATGTACAAGAATATAACTACTATAATACTGCTCCTATGTACAAGAATATAACTACTATAATACTGCCCCTATGTACAAGAATATAACTACTATAATACTGCCTCCTATGTACAAGAATATAACTACTATAATACTGCCTCCTATGTACAAGAATATAACTACTATAATACTGCCTCCTATGTACAAGAATATAACTACTATAATACTGCTCCTATGTACAAGAATATAACTACTATAATACTGCTCCTATGTACAGGAATATAACTACTATAATACTGTCTCCTATGTGCAAAAATATAACTACTATAATACTGCCCCTATGTACAAGAATATAACTACTATAATACTGCTCCTAAGTAGAAGAATATAACTACTATAATACTGCTCCTATGTACAAGAATATAACTACTATAATACTGCTCCTATGTACAAGAATATAACTACTATAATACTGTTCCTATGTACAAGAATATAACTACTATAATACTGCTCCTATGTACAAGAATATAACTACTATAATACTGCCTCCTATGTATAAGAATATAACTACTATAATACTGCCTCCTATGTATAAGAATATAACTACTATAATACTGCTCCTATGTACAAGAATATAACTACTATAATACTGCTCCTATGTACAAGAATATAACTACTATAATACTGTTCCTATGTACGAGAATATAACTACTATAATACTGCTCCTATGTACAAGAATATAACTACTATAATACTGCTCCTAAGTAGAAGAATATAACTACTATAATACTGCCACCTATGTACAAGAATATAACTACTATAATACTGCTCCTATGTACAAGAATATAACTACTATAATACTGCTCCTATGTACAAGAATATAACTACTATAATACTGCTCCTATGTACAAGAATATAACTACTATAATACTGCCTCCTATGTACAAGAATATAACTACTATAATACTGCTCCTATGTACAAGAATATAACTACTATAATACTGCTCCTATGTACAAGAATATAACTACTATAATACTGCTCCTATGTACAAGAATATAACTACTATATTACTGCTCCTATGTACAAGAATATAACTACTATAATACTGCTCCTATGTACAAGAATATAACTACTATAATACCGCCCCCTGTGGACATGAAGCTGTGGTCTTGCTGCCCATATATCTGTGCAGGGTCCTAGTTTCTGGCACTGCTCCCCTCCCTGTCAGCAGCATATCACTCAAGCTTCCTTCCTAATGAATGGTTGATTGGGTTTCAAGGCAACCAGAGCGCTTGTTATAGAAACTCCCTTCTCTCCGGGGTGTAATTGATACAAAACCCGCGCTGTTCTTCTACTACTCAGGCACTCGGAGCCTCTCTGCTCCCTGGTCCTGGAGTCCTGCAGGTAAGACATGGAGGTCACCTCCTGGAGAGATGATTGCAGGTCTTAGAGGGTCTCTGTCCCAGTCTTCAGCTTAGTGTGGTAGGTGCTATGTGGACACAGTGGGAGGCATTTTAACATGGACACTATGGCAGGTACTGTGTGGGGTTTGGGACAGGCACTGTCTTAGGGGCTCTGTGGCATGTACTCTGGTTACTTTGACAGAGACTATCATGGGGCACTGTGGTGGGTACTCTTGGTAGTTTGACAGGCACTATTATAGGGTGCACTGTAGTAGGTACATTAGGTACTTTGACAGGAACTATCATGGGGCACTGTGGTGGGTACTCTGGGTACTTTGACAGGCACTATCATAGGGGCACTGTGGCAGGTACTCTAGGTACTTTGACAGGTAGTATCATAGGGTCACTGTGGTAGGTACTCTGGGTTCTTTGACAGGCACTATTATAGGGGACACTGTGCCAGCTACTCTGGGTACTTTGACAGGTACTATCATAGGCACTGAGGCATTTACTGAGTACTTTGACAGGCACTATTAAAGGGGGCACTATGGTAGGTACTCTGGGTACTTTGACAGACTGTATTATAGGGGCACTGTGGCAGGTACTTTGACAGGCACTATGGCAGGTTTTCTGGGTACTTTGACAGGCACTGTGATGGGGCATTGTGGTAGATACTCTGGGCACTTTGACAGGCACTATCATGGGGCATTGTGGTAGGTACTCTGGGTACTTTAACAGGCACTAACATGGGGCATTGTTGTAGGTACTCTGACAGTTGACAAGTACTATCATAGAGGGCACTATGCCAGCTACTCTGGGTTCTTTGACAGGCACTAATATAGGGGCACTGAGGCAGGTACTCTGGGTACTTTTATGGGCACTATGATGGAGCCTTGTGGTAGGTACTCTGGGCACTTTGACGGGCACTATCATGGGGCATTGTAGTAGGTACTCTGGGTACTTTAACAGGCACTAACATGGGGCATTTTTGTAGGTACTCTAGGTACTTTGACAGGCACTATCATGGGGCATTGTGGTAGGTAATCTGGGAACTTTGACAGGCACTATCATGGGGCATTGTGGTAGGTACTCTGGGTACTTTGACAGTTGACAAGTACTATCATAGGGGGCACTGTGATAGGTACACTAGGTACTTTGAGAGGCACTAACATGGGGCATTATGGTAGGTACTCTGGGTACTTTGACAGTTGACAAGTACTATCATAGGGGGCACTGTGGTAGGTACTCTGGGTACTTTGACAGGCACTAACATGGGGCATTGTGGTAGGTACTCTGGGTACTTTGACAGGCACTATCATAGGGGATTGTGGTAGGTACTCTGGGAACTTTGACAGTTGACAAGTACTATCATAAGGGGCACTGTAGTAGGTACTCTGGGTACTTTGACAGGCACTATTATAAGGGGCACTATGACAGGTACTATGTGAATTCTGCAACAAACTATCTTAAGGGTACTGTGGCAGGTACTATGTGGGTACTGCGTTAGATACTGCTTTGGGAGCACTGAGTGTTGGAGGGACATGCTGTGTGAGCTAAACATATCAGCAACTGCAACATTCTGGCTGATAGTTTGTTACAGTGTATCGGTCTGGGGGCTGTGTAGGTCACAGAGCATTGTCTAGACTAGATACAGTTGTATTTCATTCCTTGCAGAGAGCAGAACTAGCTGTGTACAGGTTTTCAGTCTCGGAATGTAAACAGTTTTCTCTCGTTCACTGACAGCAAGCATAGATCTTGAAAATGGTGAAAAAGTGAAACACAAAGTATATTGGAAAGTTGAAGAACTTTATTTTTACTTATACAGAGATTTAAGGGATTATCCAATTCTAAAAATGCCCCCACAATGCCTGGGCCTCTCCTATAGATCCTACTTACCCCGCTCCCGGCACCTGCGTCACTCCGGATTCCTGCACGGCTGCCACCCATGATGCTAGGGAGGCTGGTCACCGTTGCGGCCTGCTATTGGCTGCACCCCTCGTTGCCAGATATTTTGATCCGCTCGACGGGGGAGATGCAGCGGCGTTCGTGCAAGGATCCGGAGTGACGCAGGTGTCGGGGAGCAGAGTAAGTATGATCTATAGGAGGGGCCCGGGAATTTTTAGAATTGGATAACCCCTTTAAGCCTGTATAAAATAGGAATGTCCCCTTTAGCTGTAATTACTTTGTATGTAAAGAGCTCCCTCTAGTGGCGGCTGTTGGAAGAAACCATTTTATCATTTAAAGTTGTGACTGTCATTTTTTTGGATAGGGAACATTTTTGTAATATACTTTATTTAGGGAAAATATGGTAGTTGCACTTTAGCTGGATGGCTGTGTGGCAGTGGAGGGGGGGTCTAAGTTCTAGGAATCCTGCTTGTGTTCTTCCCTGCTTCCACCTCTAGCTTTAATGCTGTCGCCTTGTAGTCCCTGTTACAATGGCTAACTCAAGGACGAGGAATTATATTATCTGCTTAGTCCCCGGGAGCATGCGGGATAATACGTCCAATCCATGGACTCCCTATGGGACTTTATTATATGCGGCCTCCATGAGAATAACGCCGTAATATGGCATTTGTTGTATATTGTATATTGGCATTTGTTGTATAAAATCAGATGCCCCATTGGGCCCATAGCAGTCCATGGGTGCCATACAACACGGATCTGAATATGGCAGTATACATGAGGCCTATAACAGCCTAGTCATTGCTTCTGTGGGGTGCTGCACAGAGGCACCATATGGCAGCACTATAATATGGACATGTATGCCGCTATACAGGGTCAGTGCAAATAGAATTGTATAAGTAAAATGTATAAGCCCAGCGCCCAGGGTGTTTCCATGTCATGGCCCATTAACCCCCCCGACTAATTAAGCTTACTTACTGTGCAGCCAAGCTGATAATGCCGTAAGCTGTCTGCGCTCTGAGCCGGGAGTCATCCATTGTGAGACGTATCTTACGTCTGTCCAGTCATCATTTTCTTCTTCATCTTGGCATTTTCTGGGTATAAATGTACTTTGACAACCTATGTGCCAGTCACCGTACCTACCTGCTAGGTGAACCGTTGCCAAGTGCCTGGACCGTACTTTGGACCTCTTCATCTAATGACGCAGAAGTGTCCGTTCCGTAAGTGACTTTCCCTCTAGCTGACCCTATATCAGAGGGATCAGGAACCTCCGGCACTCCAGCTGTTCTGAAACTACAACTCCCAGCATGCTCCATTCAATTCTATGGGAGTTACAAGAACAGCCGAGGAAGTGTGCATACTGGGAGTTGTAGTTTCACAGCAGATGGAGTGCTGAAGGTTGCTGACCCCTAATATAGGAGATCTTACCTCTTTTGCCATATTACACCCGTCTAAGATGGTGATTGCCGTTCTTCCTGAATATCCTTTGCACGTGGAGGAAAGGGGACCTTCTGTCCAATTCTGCATAATGAAGATAAAGAACTTTGATGCATTGAGACACCAGTAAGGAGTCATGTGGGTGGAGCCATCCTTATGATAGTCAGGCTAATCAGTCCACCACAAGGATTGGTTAACGTCCCACAACATGACAACATCATCTCAGGCCTTCTCCAATGGTGCCACTCTATCGTTCTTCACTGCACATCAAGCAAGGTGGACAACCGGCCAGCATGACTCCTTGGTAGAGCGGCTCCGCCCCCATGACTCTTTACTGGCGTCTGAAGGCAACAGTCAAAGTTATTTCTCTTCAATGACCAGGAGATAGAAGATCTATCATTGTAAATGGACAACAGGTGGGTGGTGGTTTGGGAGGGGGGCTGGCAGGTTCCTTTTAATGATCATTATAGGAAAGGGTTCTTCACAGTTCAAGTAGTAAAACCTTTATCAATATCCAGGTGCTCAATAGTATTTTTCCTTGGTGTCTTTGGTATAGGTTCAATTGTGTATTTGTAGGTAAGTACATGTATATCTAAGGTCTATAACAGAGGTGTATCTACAGGTGAAACTCGAAAAATTAGAATATCGTGCAAAGTTCATATATTTTAGTAATGCAACTTAAAAGGTGAAACATATGAGACTCCTTACAGGCAAAGCGAGATATTCCAAGCCTTTATTTGTTATAATTTGGATGATTATGGCTTACAGCTTATAAAAACTCCAAAGTCACAATTTTGAGGTACCCTTTGCTCAGGGGGTATGGATTAATTAGCTGACTAGAGTGTGACACTTTGAGCCGAGAATATTGAACCTTTTCACAAAATCAATCATATTGTTATTCTCCTCAAGAAGGTACAATGTTCTTGCACCTGATAGGGCCCCCTCAACCTCAGGGCCCCATAGCAAGTGCTATGGCTGTAGTTATGCCCATGGTCTATCAGGGTCTGGGTAGACCCTAGCCCAAGAGTTGCCAGTAGAGGACTTGGGACTCATATTTGGAGGCCATTGACTTTGCGGCTCGATGTCTGCCTTTTGAATAAAGGATATAAGTATCTCTTTATCCATGCAGAACCATGGTCTGACTAATGGTGTCCCATCTTCTTCTGACATGGTCTTCATCCTTTATGGGTTGTTACCAGTATTTTTCCCCCCCAATCTAAGTTGTGTGCTTTAAAGGGCCCACAGCAGATGTATATAGCAGATGATCCTATTGGGTAATTCGGAGTCCTCCGTTCAGGATCCTCATCTCTTGGCCTAAGTGGAGGGTGGTTAGATAGACCGTCACTTTCTCTAGAGCAGGCATGCTCAACCTGCGGGCCTCCAGCTGTTGTAAAACTACAAATCCCACAATTCCCTGCTGTAGGCTGATAGCTGTAGGCTGTTCGGGCATGCTAGGAGTTGTAGTTTTGCAGCAGCTGGAGGGCCGCAGGTTGAGCATGCCTGATTTAGACGATCTGTCCTTTCTGGTGTTACATGGACAATCCATTGGTTTCAGTGAGCATTGTGTAATACTTTGTTTCCCCTCTGGAGGCGCTGCAGGGAAGTTGAACTCTTGCTGCCAAGATTTCCCCACAGATTACAGCTAATCTTTGGAGGTCCTACCAGGAGGACATTTTGTGATTGGCTTGTTGCTCAGCGTACGACCTCCTTTAACATCTGAACTTCTCTGTCTTCACAGTTCTATCAATGCCGGTCACTAATGAAGGGTGGCCAGAGGCATTTGGCTTTGGACTCGGCGGTTCTGGTCCCTGTTACATCTTATGGGTGGAGGATGGAAGCAGCGCCTATGCTGCTGGACTGAAGCCTGGAGACCAGATTTTGGAAGTAGAAGGAAGGCCGGTGTCATCCCTGACCTGTGAAGCTCTGACCGGACTGGGTCAGGAGTGTCTTAATGTGCCGCCAAGTATTGGAGTCATATCAAGAGTCCAGTATGTGGAAGTGTCCAGAGGAGCACAGGAGGAGCTTGGCCTCACACTCAGTGATGGTAGACCTCTGCTGGTGGCCAGCGTGGCCCCTGGATCACCTGCCTCCTACGCCGGGGTTAGAACCGGAGATTTACTCCTTGAAATTAATGAGGTCCAAGTGACAGATCTAACGGAGGCGTCCCGGATGATCTCCTCCAGTGGGGGGGATGTAATACAGCTTGGCATCCTGTGTATCAGTCGGAGGCAGAGGCACAGCAGGGTGTACAGTGCAAGCGGAAGCAGATCGGAGACTACAAGCCAAGCCCAGAGGCTCAAAGCTCAGGAATTTAACCAAAAGGTATGGTTCTTTAATGGGAAAGATGTTGCCCGTACCAACCAATCACAGCGCGGCTTTCATTCCTTGAGAGCTCAATGAGAAATGAAACCTGCACTGTAATTGGTTGCTATGGGCAACAGGCAGTTTTACTTTCAGTTTCATCAATTTTTCTGTGATGTAAAAGTGTTGCCCGTAGCAACCAATCCATACTTACCAACATTAGTAAAATCAGAGCATATAAGCCCCGCACCCAACCCTGCTTGGGAACAGCCATTTATGGGCGAGTTTACACTAGCCCTGCGCATTTTTTGACTGGGAGATCGCAAATTTGCCCAGACTGTCTCTGAAAAAAGCTGCACTGTGATTGGTCGCTGTGGGCAACAGGCAGTTTTACTTTTAGTTTCATAAATTTTTCTGTAATGTAAAGGTGTTGCCCGTAGCAACCAATCACAGCGCATCTTTTATCCTTTGAGAGCGCAGTGAAAAATGAAAGCTGCGCTGTGATTGGTCGCTGTGTGCAACAGGCAGTTTTATTTTCTGTTTCATCAATTTAGCTGGGATGTAAAGGTGCTGCCCATAGCAACCAATCACAGTGCAGCTTTCATGTTTTGCAAAATCCGTAACAGGACTAGGGTTGCCACCCGGCCGGTGTTTTAGAGGCCCTGCCTGTGCCGGCATTTTCCTGCTACTAACTAGCGCTTATTAATGCAGCCTTTAATCCCCCCCAGGTGTTAATAATAAAAATAAAAAAAACACTCGCCTCTGCTGACTGGAGGACAGGACCTGTGAGACGTCATCACGCTGGAGCGCAGGTCCTCAGCTTCCAGTCAGCAGGGGGCGTTCACAGTGGCGTGAGCAAATGGAGGAGCCCATTAGAGAAGGGGCACTAATGGGGGCATTGTTCTAACTGAGGGCACTAATGGGGGGCAATACATTGTTCTAACTGGGGGCACTAATGGGGGCATTTATTCTGAGGTGCACTAATGGGGGCATTATTCTTACTGGGGACACTAAGGGGGGCATTATTTTTACTGGGGGGGCACTAATGGGGGGCATTATTTTTACTGGGGGGGCACTAATGGGCCCATTACTCTCACTTAGAGGCACTAATGGGGGGCATTAATTCTGGGGTGCACTAATGGGGGCATTACTATTACTGGGGGTATTAATATTATTGGGAGCCACAGTATGATAACGACTTAACACCCCGTGTTAAGCCACGCTCCACAACCAACCCGCTTTGGGGTGTGGCTTAACTTGGCTGGTATTTTTTGTTGGGAAAGGTGGCAACCCTAAACAGGGCCCCCACCCCATCAGGGGACATTTATAATACTTGTTTTTTGAGTCCTGGCTGCAACTAGTGACCCCTATTGCTACAGCTCTAAGAGGAGAACCTGTATGATGTTTAGACACCCTGTAAGGGCAGAGGTAGTCCCAGGTGAACAACCCCTTTAATACCCACATGCACCATCACCGTAAGGATCGTTGCCCCCATGCGCAAAATGAGCACGATATAGTCTATTAGGCGGATGATTTACTGCGGGCAGGGGAAATGGACGCCAGATGATTTGCGGCGGCGTAATGACTCTATTGACATGGTAATGACTTGTAAATGAGACAACCAGTGTGAAATCTGCCAGGAGCTCGCAGGCCGTCTCCCGGGGCGAGTGGCGGACACGAATTATTAAATAACGCACGCTCAAGTGCTGTATGCCTGCGGCTTCCCCTCACAGAGGGTTGCTTTAAGACACACGTCAGAGGCTTAGCATGAAATACTGGGGCCCCCAGTGCAAACCCTATACCTTGGGCCATTATAGTGTATGATAGTATAGCAGACCCTGTCCACTCCCTGGTTAAAAAGTCCACAGCGTATATACATTGACCAGTGCGGCGGGTGTTACTTAAAGAGCATCTGTCAGCAGTTTTGTGCCTATGACACTGGTTGACCTGTTACCTGTTATGTGCACTTGGCATCTGTGTTGGTGCCATGTCCATACGTGCCCGCATTGCCGAAAAAAATGAAGTTTTTATATATTCAAATGAGCCTCTAGGAGCAATGGGGGCGTTACCATTACACCTAGAGGCTCTGCTCTCTCTGCAACTGTCACGCCCTCTCTAATTTGATTGACAGCTCCAGGTGTGATGATGCTTTCACTGCCTGGTCCTGTCAATCAAAGCTGCAGAGAAAGCTGAGCCTCTAGGTGTAACGGCAACGCCCCCGTTGCTCCTAGAGGCTCATTTGCATATAATAAAACATAATTTTTCTCAGCAATGCGGGCACATAGGAACATGGGACCAACACAGATGCCTTCAGCTGCCAAGCGCACATGTAACGGGTCAGCCAGTCTCATAGGGACAAATTTGCTGACAGATGCCCTTTAATGCTGCCCATTGCAGCGCACAGGGTGTATTCCATGGCAAAAACAGCATGCAGATTACGTTGCAGGTTCAGCGTGGATCTGCAGCAAAATCCACGGCAGATTTTCTGCACCAAAATTTATCCCATGTGGACGTATGCTGAGACTGTGGCACGCCTCCTACATCTCTGAGCTATGCCCTAGCAATGACCATGTTTACACCGCCATATAGCTGCACAGTGGATGGATAAATGGTCCTGTACCCAGATGCTTACACCACACATACAGCACCCATTAAATAGATACTGTTAGTGCCATGTATTGCCCTGATACCCAGTGCATGCTCTATTTCCACAACTGCCATACGTTGTCCACATACTGTCATACTGTGTCTATGTGAAACATAGCATTAACTACACAATCTCTTACTTTGCTTTTATAGCACCATATAGCGCCCTCATAGATCATATAGTGGCAGCAAATAGCGCCATACTTTGCTCAGTCTTAAGCTGGCCCTATAAAATTACGTGTGTTACGGCTAAACCGACTGACCTAATCTAATGTATATGGCGGCCTCCCGACTCCCCCCTGACATCTGACAGTGTCAATACAGTGTCCCTGTACTGCATAGACCCCGGGGGGTCCTCCCTTGACTCTCTCTGGTCAAGGGATATAAGGATCGGACATGTTGGATTTAATCTGTCTGATCCTTTTGTTAGAGGAGTCTAGCAGCGGCTTTCTCCCCTCTTCACATTAATACATATGCATGCTGGGCTGGGCTGGGCATGCATGTGAATGAGAGGAGCAGGAGAGGTGGAAGGAGTGTTTCGCCAACAGCTATCTAATGTGCATTTGCCCTGATAAAAAGTTTGTCCAGTGCCCCAAATTAGTCACCATGTACTGCCCCCTGGAGCTTGAGCTGATGCAGCCAGTAATGTCTGACCGACATTACTAACGTGACTATGTCTCCCGGGGCTCCCCCAAATTGTTGAGATTTTAAGGGGTTCTGCCATGATTGATGTAAAAAATGAAAATCAGACATCATATAGTCCATGACAACCTCTTTCTAACAAAGCTAGAACCATCTCTGTACCTCACATGGGTCCAGAGATCTCCCCATTCATTGCTCCAATTGTCCTGCTAGATTTCTATCAAGCTGGCAGCTCATGGGTGTGTCCTTTCTGCTGCAACTCATGGGGGGTGTTTCCTTTCTACTGCAGCTCTCTCCCTATTACAGCTCAATAGGCAGTTGAAGGATGGAACTGAGCACCTCAGCAAATTGGGCAAAGAAGTAAGGAAGAGAACAAACAGCAGGTGGCGCTATACACATATTTCATTGAATAACTCAGTGGCTACACTAATTTTTTAATTCCATGCAATTACAAAAGTATTCAGATCCAGGTGCTGGTTTGAAAACTGCACAATATTTTTCATGGCAGAACCTCTTTTAGGACAAGGGAGAGAACACCAGGAATAGTACCTGTAGTTTGGAATCTGGGTACATAGAAGGTTCCTTGAAGGGGTGCAAGTGCGCCCCCTAGCTCTTGTAAAATGTAAAGAGTTCCCTTTAACCAGTATTAAAAGGGTTATCCCATGACTAGTGTGAAAAATAAAAATCAGACATCATCTAGGACATGACAATCTCATTCTAACAAAGCTAGAACCAGTCCTGTACCTCACAAGGATCCGGAGATCTCCCCATTCATTGCTCGGCTAGATTTATATCAAACTAGCTCAAGGGGAGTGTCCTTTCTGCAGCAGCCCAGGGGCGTGTCCTTTCTACAGCAGCCCAGGACGTGTCCTTTCTGCAGCAGCCCATGGGCGTGTCCTTTCTACAGCAGCCCAGGGGCGTGTCCTTTCTACAGCAGCCAAGGGCGTGTCCTTTCTGCAGCAGCCCAGGGGCGTGTCCTTTCTTTTGCAGCTCTCCCTATCACAGCTCAGGAGGCAGCTGAAGCATGGAACTGAGCATGTGCCGCCATCTCAGTGAGCCGGACAAAGAAATGAGAAAAAAAACTAACAGCAGGTGGCGCTATACAGATACTACATTTTTTATGACATGCAATTAGAAAAGTATTCAGACCCAGGTGCTGGTTTGTAAAATGTAGAATATTTTTTGTGGGCCGACCCCTTTAAGTGATTGACAGCCCCGACTCCCAAGAGCTTCTGCAGCATTTCAGATGCCAGTCACGGCTGTGGTGGGCTCACGTGCTTCTGGCCCCAGCCTCTGTTATATCAGTAACACTCTGCATTCCCCCCGGGGTTGTCACTGGTTACGGGGCCCCCCTTTATCTCCTACAAGGTGATTTTTTTCCCTTTTAGGCTTCGAGAACATTTTTCATGCTGCGATTCTCAAAGAATTTCTCGCTGAATACAAAATGGGATTGTGAAGAATGTCATTTCAGAAGCAGAAAATAGCACAGCCATCAGAAAGCTCACGATCCGGGGCTGCAGCTCTGCTGTATTTAAAGGGGTTGTCCACTTTGTCCACACACATGAAGCACCACACAGTGTCCATACAGGGTAAGCCTTCGCTCTGCTTAAGGGCTCGTTCACACGACCGTGTGAAGCTCATGCCTAGTGCTGTGGACCGCAGATTGCGGTCCGCAATGCACGGGCACCGACCGTGGCCCACCGCATGGGGATCGTGGACCACCATTCACTTCACGGATGATGTTGCAGATAGCTGGAAGTTGTGAATAAACGTCCGACTGGCTTGATCCCAAACTAAGGAGCATATAGGTGACCCCTATAAAACCCTAAGAGCTCACCCTGACTGCTAAGCACATACAAGGGTCTCAAAGGTAGACGATTGCATGCCCACGTACCTAAGACTGTGTGACACCAGAAAACCCTATAATAGTGAGGGGACACGACCACCAGCTCTCTGCACTTCATACGGAGGGAGTCAGGGTCACCTAGAATCAAGCCAGCAAGGAAACACAATACATGAAAGGACTTATCTGAACAAGCAGCAGCAGAAGCCTCCAGCAATGAACACTTTAAACCAGGAAGCAGTATAAACCGCAAAGTGAGGCAGTATGGGAGGGAATATAAAGGAAAGAGGATTAGTCTAAATAGGTGACACCTGGGAGAAGGAAATGAGATGAGAAAGTGAAACCAAAACAAAGAACATCATGCAAGAGGTAGAGAAGAACGTCTGTCAGACCTTCTCACAGAACTGGCCGTGACAGGCGCTGTTTTAAGAAGAAAGCAGCCGTGTTTTTATAACCTTGTCCTTACACCACTCCCCATAGTGCTGCAGGCTACCCATTAGGTCTGGATAGGCCTTGATCAGTGGCAGGTGCACTACAAGAACCAGCATTCAGATGGTAGTGGTACAAGAGTGACTGTGAATGACAAAGTTACAAGTGTCAGGATCAGAAGTCAGCAGGCAAGACGTTAAGGATTCCTTCCCCCCAGCACATAAGAGGGCATCAGTGTTATGAATGGCACATAGTATTTGGGTTCCCTCAGGTGCTAACTGCACAAGTCAGGTCCCTGTTTACCCAGGATTAACCTAAAGAGGTCCTAAATGCTGCACTGATCAGGGTTATAATATATCTTCATAGTGGTCGGGGTTCCCATTGAACTCAATGATAAACCTGTCTGTGGTGAGCTCCCTCTAGTGGTGGCCACAATGGCTGCTGTAAAATTCATGCATTTTTTACAAGCATTTTTTGGGGTGGTGTTTTATTAGTCACAAATGTTTTTTTTTTCCCAGCCTTTATTTTTTTTTCCTGTAGAAAAGTCAATGAGAAAATGTCTATAAAAAAAAAACATCAGTGTGGAGGGGTCGTCTGAGATTTTGATATTAATGACCTTGGTGCAGTCTGGTCCCAATTAAGTGAAAGGGACTGAGCTGCGATACCAAGCACGGCCACTATACAGTGGAGGGCGCTGTGCTGAGGAGACAGCAGCTCACCAGAGCTCCACGACCGGGAGCGGACCAACCCCGATCAGATATTGATGATCTGTCCTTAAAGGGTAACTGTCATGTTTTCATCCAAAAATCAATTTGAGCACATGTTACTGCTGCCACAGCATTATGCATGAAACAGTCTTTAATTTCTTCACATACCACTGTTTCCTTGAGCTTTTTCCTTCGTTACGGCTGTTTTGAACCCTACAATATGAGGACTTTCCTAAAGATGGCTCCTCTGCCAGTTCTGAGGCCCAAACTACCTTCCCTCACTTCACATACACATTTACTTTAGCAGCTTCCTGCCAGCCAATCAGATTGGACTACTGAGAGACACGCCTCCTCACTCTGAAACCTGATACTATCTACACACAGGCATGCAGTGTGGAGGACCGCCCCTCTGTCTTCTGTTTACACTGAAGGGAAGACAGAAAAGACTTAGCAATCTCTTTTAAGGTAGCAATGGAAAGGGACAGAGGACATTAATGAAAGCTGTTATTATAAGGTAATTACAGATATTTTGATAATCACTGACAGACTTACTCAGGTATACATGCCTAGCTCTAATAAACTAGCAAATAAAAAATAAAAATATGACAGTTACCCTTTAAGATAGGCCTTCAATATCAAAATCTCAGTCAACCCCTTTAAAGAAACATAGGTATACAAATGTTGCACTGTATGTGCGGTCGGATTCCTCTGCTCTGAAGCCCCTCCCCGGTGTCCCCTTTCTGACTGATTGGCATGTCGGAGTACTCCTTTATATTAGATTTTTCTGCTGGTCATATGGCACAGTTGTACCCTGCAGAGTATACATACAGTCATGTGAAAAAATTAGGACACCCTTTGAAAGCATGTGGTTTTTTGTAACATTTTTAATAAAAGGTTATTTCATCTCCGTTTCAACAATACAGAGAGATTAAAGTAATCCGACTAAACAAAGAAAACTGAAGAAAAGTCTTTTCAAGATCTTCTGTAAATGTCATTCTACAAAAATGCCTATTCTAACTGAGGAAAAAGATAGGACACCCTCACATGTATTCCCTCTTAAATTGGCTCAGATCTCACACAGGTATATCACACCAGGTGCACATAATTAGTAGATCGTTACTCTGCATGTTGAATGAGGCTTGCCCTATTTAAACCTCAGACATTTAGTTTGGTGTGCTCCTGACTGTTGAAGTGAGAGTGAGCACCATGGTGAGAGCAAAAGAGCTGTCAGAGGACTTCAGAAAAAAGATTGTAGCAGCCTATGAGTCTGGGAAGGGATTTAAAAAGATCTCAAAAGATTTTGAAATCAGCCATTCCACTGTCCGGAAGATGGTCTACAAGTGGAGGGCTTTCAAAACAACTGCCAACATGCCCAGGACTGGTCGCCCCAGCAAGTTCACCCCAAGAGCAGACCGCAAGATGCTAAAAGAGGTCTCCAAAAACCCTAAAGTGTCATCTCGAGAACTACAGCAGGCTCTGGCTACTGTTGATGTAGAAGTACATGCCTCTACAATCAGAAAGAGACTGTACAAGTTTAACTTGCATGGGAGGTGTGCAAGGAGGAAACCTTTGCTTTCCAAGAGAAACATCGAGGCCAGACTGACATTTGCCAGAGATAAAGTTGACAAAGACCAGGACTTCTGGAATAATGTTCTTTGGACAGATGAGTCCAAAATTGAATTATTTGGACACAACAGCAGAGGACATGTTTGGCGTAAACCAAACACAGCATTCCAAGAAAAGAACCTCATACCAACTGTGAAGCATGGAGGTGGAAGTGTCATGGTTTGGGGCTGCTTTGCTGCAGCAGGACCTGGTCAGCTCACCATCATAGAATCCACGATGAATTCTACTGTGTATCAGAAGGTGCTTGAAGAACATGTGAGACCATCAGTTAGAAAATTAAAGCTGAAGCGGAACTGGACCATGCAACATGACAATGACCCAAAACATACTAGTAAATCAACCAAAGATTGGCTGAAAAAGAAGAAATGGAGAGTCCTGGAATGGCCAAGTCAAAGTCCAGATTTGAATCCCATTGAGATGCTGTGGGGTGACTTGAAAAGGGCTGTACGTGCAAGAAACCCCTCAAACATCTCACAGCTGAAAAAGTTCTGCATTGAGGAGTGGGGTAAAATTTCCTCAGACCGATGTCGAAGACTGGTAGATGGCTACAAGAACCGTCTCACTGCAGTTATTTCAGCCAAAGGAGGTAACACTCGCTATTAGGGGCAAGGGTGTCCTATCTTTTTCCTCAGTTAGAATAGGCATTTTTGTAGAATGACATTTACAGAAGATCTTGAAAAGACTTTTCTTCAGTTTTCTTTGTTTAGTTGGATTACTTTAATCTCTCTGTATTGTTGAAACGGAGATGAAATAACCTTTTATTAAAAATGTTACAAAAAACCACATGCTTTCAAAGGGTGTCCTAATTTTTTCACATGACTGTATATGCTGTATACCTGTATGTCCTACATAGATGGAGTCTTTCTCTGAGATTCTCTGTCCTCTCCTCAGCTCGATGAGGTCCTGGGCGAGCGGCCGGCCCTGAAGGAGCAGGTCTTTGCCCTGTTGAAGCAGTATGCGCAGGAGAGGAAAGTGGAGCGTTTGGCCTATATGCTGCCCCTGATACTCACAGAAGAGTCCCAGCACCGTCTGATTGACAACATCAGGTAAGAATCTCCCTTGGGGCATGATTTACGTATGGATATAGCAGAGCCGTGTTTGTCGTTTGGTGCAACTCAAGTTTATTTAGTCCCCGGATCTTAAAAGGTTATGATAATTTCTGCAATTAAAAGGGTTGTCCACTGCTTTACTATTGACAGTCTATCATCAGGATAGGCCATCAATATCTAATCGACTGGGCACCTCCTCCGATCAGCTGTACTACCCAGCGCCAGTACTACCCAGCTCCCTGCATTGAGTAGTAGACTTCACAGGGAGCCGCGCTGCAGTACCCAGATCCGTCCACTACGCAGTGGGGGGAGCCGCGCAGGTTCGGCACCTGAGCTGTCAGAGCCCCACCGATTGATGGCCATCACTACTAAAGGACTAATAGTCTTTCTGTATCGACTCTCAATTGTTTTCAAGATCTCTGCTTGCTGTCGAACCTTCATTATTTACTTCTATGTTCTTTCTGTTTCGACTCCCCATGGTTTTCAAGATCTCTGCTTGCTTTTATTCAGTAGGAGTCCTCATTGTTTACTTCCATAATCCTTCTGTATCAACTCCCCATGGATTTCAAGATCTCTGCTTGCTGTCATTCAGTAGGTGCCTTCATTGTTTACTTCCTGAATCTTTCTGCATCAACTCCCCATGGTTAACAAGATCTCTGCTTGCTGTCATTTAGTAGGTGCCTCTATTGATAGCTTGTTACAATGTATAAGCGCTGGCAACCAATCAGTCACACGGCATTACCTAGTCTGGATACCATTGTAGCAAACCCTCAGCTGCGAGGTCTCTACAGGGTTTTTCACCTCTGGATGTTCACATTCACTGATGTGATGCAGAGATCTTAAAAATGGTAAAAAATTGAATCACCAAATATATTTTTATAATTGCAGAATTTTTCCTAATGCAGTAATTGAGCTTTATTTACATGACCCCCTGCTTCCTGTGGAGCCCAGGGTGCTGCTTTAATGCTCGAATAGCCCCTCCACCCCTGGTATTAATACTACACCCATATAGAATTTTTAAAAGTATTGCTTGGGATATGCCTAAAAGAGACCAGATTAGAAAATATGGCTACTTTCTTCTGGAAACAGCGCCACCTCTGTCTATGGGTCGTGCCTGGTATTGCAGCTCAGCTCCATTGAAGTGAATAAGTCGAGCTGCAATACCACACTTCACCTGGGGACCAGCGTGGCACTGTTTTTAGTAGAAGAATAGACCCTTTGTTGCAGGGCTCAGGTCGTCCACATTCTGCATCCTTCACCACTCGGTGACGAGGTAAAGGCTTCTTTTTTTTTCCCTTGATCTATTTTCGTCTCCTGACGATCACGAGATTGTAATTCACAAATCCTCAAATAGCAAAGCCGCGACAGATGCTTTAGGCGCAAAGTGCAGAAAAGGTTCACGCTGGGTGTGGTCAGTGGATACAGCGGTGTCAGGCATTAACCCTTTCCATGCCTCATGTTTTATATTTACACTTACCATTTAGGTTGACGTAATGCAGGTGTGAACAGCGCCCTAGCATTGTAACGGTGACCTGATTTCCGAAACGAGCTAGTCCCCGGGGGCCCACCGGGCCTCATTTATCAAAACTGTCTAATGGAAAAATTGGCCTTGGTGCCCGTAGCAACCAATATTCTGCGAGGAGCAATTAGTCTATTTCCCCACAGCACCTCCGCAGGGGAAATGAAGTATTACACGCTGCCCCCATCGGGTCCTCCAGAGACGGAGAGAGATTCCTTGGGCAGGAGATGTCCACAGCAACCAAGTTTTCATTTTCTAGAGCTTACATTTGAGGTCTAATAGGTTGCCCACACACGAAATTGGCAAAATCTTAGCTGCTTGTTTCTGCCACTAGGGGGCGACCTCTATATAGATGTGCGTGATTTATACATAGCCGCCAACTTAATTAGGGTTATTTAAGCCCCAACCCAACATAGGAAACGCCCTCCAAACCGCTCACATTTACTGCCCAGGGAATCTGTCTCTGGAGGGCCCAATGGGGGCTGCGTGTAATACTCCATTTCACCTGGGGAGGTGCTGTGGGGAAATTGACTACTTGTTTTTTTGCAGAATACTATCAATAGTTAAAAAAGTAAAATTTGGCATTCAAGCCCTGCAAAGGAAACACCCCCCAAAATGGTGAAATCGGGCAGAGCTTGCATAAGACCCACCCTTTTTAAGACATAGGTCAAGGGATTGTTTCGGCAAAATTGGGACTGTCGGCAAAAATGGTTGCAGTGGGACACCCTTGACACCTCGGCTTATACTGAGCGAGGCAGAAAAGGAGGTGTCACCCAGCTTTGGTAGACTCCTGAATGGCAAATCTGCCTGGAAAAGATGGGTGACAACCCTTTTAAATCTTCTGATGATGGCCATATTGGTTGTCACCCGACTTTCCTATGCTATTTCCTATGGTTTTCAAGATCTCTGCTTGCTGTCGAACCTTCATTATTTACTTCCATGTTCTTTCTGTATCGACTCCCCATGGTTTTCAAGATCTCTGCTTGCTGTCATTCAGTAGGAGTCCTCATTGTTTACTTCCATAATCTTTCTGTATCAACTCCCCACGGATTTCAAGATCTCTGCTTGCTGTCATTCAGTAGGAGTCCTCATTGTTTACTTCCATAATCTTTCTGTATCAACTCCCCATGGATTTCAAGATCTCTGTTTGCTTTTATTCAGTAGGCGCCTTCATTGTTTACATCCAGAATCTTTCTGTATCAATTCCCCATGGTTTTCAAGATCTCTGCTTGCTGTCATTTAGTAGGTACCTGTATTGATAGCTTGTTACAATGTATCAGCACTGGCAACCAATCAGTCACACGGGATTACCTAGTCTGGATACCATTGTAGCAAACCCCCAGCTGCGAGGTCTCTACAGGGTTTTTCACCTCTGGATGTTCACATTCACTGATGTGAAGCAGAGATCTTAAAAATTGTGAAAAATTGAGTCACCAAGTATATTTGATAATTGCAAAATTTTTCCTAATGCAGTAATTGAGCTTTATTTACATGACCCCCTGCTTCCTGTGGAGCCTAGGGTGCTGCTTTAATGCTCGAATAGCCCCTCCACCCCTGGTATTAATACTACACCCATCAAAATTTTTTAAAGGTATTGCTTGGGATATGCCTAAAAGGGACCAGATTAGAAAACATGGTATAGAGTAAACTCTCAAAATCTTAAAACCAACTAATAACTTGATTTTAAGCCTTGTAATGTAGCTTTAGGCTTCTTTTTAAGGTGGAACCCTCCTGTAATCTGATTTTAGGCCTCTTTTTAAGGGAGAACTCCACTGTAATTTAATATTAGACCTCTTTTTATGGTGGAACCCCCCTGTAATCTGATTTTAGGCCTCTTTTTAAGGGAGAACTGTACTGTAATCTAATATTAGACCTCTTTTTATGGTGGAACCCCCTTGTAATCTGATTTTAGGCCTCTTTTTAATGGAGAATTTGTATTTTTCTTCTAATTTTAGGAGGCAGTGACCTTCTTTATATTCACCCACGCTGAGGTGGGTTGCTGAAATCTATCAATGTATCCTCGGCTATACTAGTAAATATTTCAGCAGAGAGAGGTTCGTACAGATAAATATAGCGCCGCTGCGATGAAATGGGCTCCCATGTGGCGGAGCTATAAAAATAGAGATTGTTCTATGTGAACGGGGCCGTGCATTAATGCTGAGGAGAGAGCGAAAGAGATGGGGGCAGCAGCTGGCCTCGGCGTAATCTCTTGTCTCTGGCAGGCTACTACTCCTCCCGCTGCAAAGGGTTAATGCAGATGAAAGGCTAAGCTCCCAGAGATTTCCCGGCTAATCTCTACAGATGAATTGCTTCTGAATGTACCGTAGTATTAGCAGCCGATGGGTGTGCCCAGTAGCGCCCCGGGGCGAGCCGCTGCATCATCAGACATTTTATTATGATTAATATTAGATAGGAAAGATGTGAACATGAAAGGGTTAATTCAGAAGATTCATTCGGAGGAAAACTGCGCAATGAATGGCGCTTGTCATGTGCCCTAGAAAGCGCAGCGGCGTCCCATCCCGCGTTTGGATGCTCGTCACAACAGCTCTTTGTAAGGGCTCATTGCACATGAACGCAAGGGCTCCGTGCCCGTATTGCGGACCGCAAACAGGCACTGGCCGTGTGCACTCCGACCCATTGACTTGCATTGCAGAGGCCGAAAAGCCCACGGAAGCACTTCGGGGTGTTTCCATGGGCTTCCGATCCGCGCCTCTGCTCAGCAAAAGATAAGACATGTCCTATCTTTGGCCGATCGTGGACCCGTTCCAGTCAGTGGGTCAGAGTGCACACGGCCAGTGCCCGTATATTGCAGAACCGCCGTTTGCAGTCCGCATTATGGACATGGAGCCCTTACGTTCATGGGCATGAGCCCTAAGATTGGCTGCACATGGGTGTAGGTCAACGTACAGAAGATCCACGCGGATTTCTGTGCGTTTTTGCAGCATACCCGCACCGCAATCCCCAATTTCTAACAGTGTTTTTTGGTGCGGATTTGATGCGATTTTTCCGCAGATCTCACCCTTCCATTGAAAAGAGTGAGATCCGCAGCTAAAACAGCAAACATAGTTGACGTGCTGGGGATTTGGAAATTCGCACTAAAAAAAATCGGCAATGTCTACGTGACATTTGCATAATCTCATACACATTGCTGGTACTGTAATACTATGTGGGTTTTTTCGCATGGGAATCTGCGCGCCAAAAATGCACGTATTGCAGGCAAAACCAGTAGTGGACCCTCCACAGACATCAGGTGTAAGGCTGGGTTCAGACCTGAGCGTTTTACAGCGCGTTCCTATTCGCTGTAACCCTGCTTTCACACCTGAGCGTTTCTCAAACGCGCGTTTTTATGCCCGTTTTTTGTAATAGTAAACGCGCGTTTGACGCGCGTTTGTGTGATTGACTGCAGTGTCCTATGGCCACAAACGCGCGTCAAAACGCCCCAAAGAAGCTCAAGAACTTGATTATGCGTCGGGCGTTTTACAGCGCGATCGTACACGCTGTAAAACGCCCAGGTGAGAACCATTCCCATAGGGAAGCATTGGTTTTCATGTGTTGAGCGTTTTACAGCGCGTTTGAACGCGCTGTAAAACGCTCAGGTGTGAACTTAGGGTAAAACGCTCAACAGGCAAGAACCAATGATTCCCTATGGGAATGGTTCTCATCTGAGCGTTTTACAGCGCGTACGATCGCGCTGTAAAATGCCCGACTCCCCAAGAAGTACAGGAGCTTCTTTGGGGCGTCTTGTCGCGCGTTCCCGTACATAGACTTCCGGGAACGCGCGACAATGGGCGTTCGCATACTACCGGAGCCGCGTATGTGAGACGCATACACAGCGCTCAGGTCAGTACGCTCAGGTCTGAACCCAGCCTTAGGGAAAGATCTGCCCCAGTTCTGTGTTTAGAGCCGCACCTGGTTTTGGCTCAAAATCACTGATGGGAATCACTGACCAAACACTGAGTCCTGGTTCACATTTCCGTTTTTCACAGACGTTTGCTATCTGCAGTTTCCATACACCCATTGACTTTAATGTGTTTGTTCTGTGGGTCAGTGAAAAAAAATCATGGAGACCTGCGCTCCTTGGACCATGGAATACGGATGACAAACAGATTTTTTTCACGGACACAGAAATGTGAATAAGTTCTAACACTAAGGGGGCAGTCACTTGTTCGTATTTTAGGTCTGCTTCCATTCGGCATTTTTTACGGATCAGATGCAGACCCATTCATTGCAATAGGGCCATAAAATGGATACAGTCATATGAATGCCACCTAAACAAGTGGACAAGGCATTAGATATGAGATAGATAGATATTAGATAGACACCGAGGTGAAATTTCTCCTTAATGCAGATGATCTTCTGTTACTATCACCAACTGAGAAAGGTCTCCAAGATAACCTGAAGATCCTGGAGAAGTTCAGTAACACGTGGGCACTGCCCATCAATCCAAAGAAAACCAACATCATGGTGTTCAAGAAAAGAAACCGGAAAGCAGCCGGGCGTCCTCCCTTCCTGCTAAACAACCGTCCACTTTCAGAAACCGACACCTACACCGACCTGGGCTTAGAAATCAGCCAATCAGGGAGTTTTAAGAAAGCCATGGAAACACTGAAAGACAAGGAGAGCAAAACCTTCTCTGCCATCAGAAGGCGTCTGCATCATCTTAAGGCACCAGTGACCGTCTGGCTTACAATCCTTGACACCATCATCGTCCCAATCCTCCTGTATGGCAGCGAAGTCTGGGGCCCAAACATATACCCAGACCGGGCCAACAGAACTATTCCACCTAGAACTCTGCAAACACCTTCTCCAGGTCCACAGGAGCACCTCAAGCAGCGCCTGTGGAGCAGAACTAGGCAGATTCCCACTCTACTTTGCTTTCCAGTAGAGGGCGCCATCATTCAGAGCCCATCTGCATAGCAGCAGTCCCAGCTCCTACCATCACAAAGCCTTGCTACACCAAGAAGCCCCAGAAAAACAAAGCACCCTGCAACAAGTCACCCAAACCCAGCCTGCCCAAGCCACCAACCAATACAGCCCGACAAAGGGGGAAATCCAGAGGACGATACACAAGGGCAAAGAGGAGTATATTAGCATCTGGAGGAACGACATACGAACATCACAGAAGCTGACAGTATACCAGAGCCTGCAGAGGGAGCACAAACTGGCCCCATATCTGGAGAAACTCCCCAATCCAAGAGACCAACAGATCCTGAGCCGCTACAGACTGAGCGCCCACAGCCTGCTCATTGAATCCGGGCGTCACCCACAGAGGTACATGCCCAGGGAGAGCAGACTGTGCCAGCTGTGCGACCAGGAGGCCGTGGAGGATGAGGCTCATTTCCTGCTGCGGTGCCCCAAATACTCAGCAGTGAGGGAGACTGACTTCAGGAGACTGTCTGATCTCTGCCCAGACTTCACCTCCATGGAGGAGGAAGAGAGACTCTCCATACTGCTGGGGGAAGAGGAGAACACAGCGGCCACAGCAGCACAATACATTACTGCCTGCCATAGACTGAGAGGAGCCTGATATACCATGGACTCCTATATCTCACCCTGGATGTGTCCCCATCCCCCAACCCTACCCAATTATTTCCCACTTGCTTTGGCAATGCTAAAATGTATTTAGTCCTGCCAATAAAGCTTATTTGATTTGATTTGATATGAGTTAGATAGATATGAGATAAATAGAGATAGATAGATAGATAGACAGATACAGTTGCAAGAAAAAGTATGTGAACCCTTTGGAATGATAAGGATTTCTGCACAAATTGGTCATAAAATGTGATCTGATCTTCATCTAAGTCACAACAATAGACAATCACAGTCTGCTTAACTAATAACACACAAAGAATTAAATGTTACCATGTTTGTATTGAACACACCATGTAAACATTCACAGTGCAGGTGGAAAAAGTATGTGAACCCTTGGATTTAATAACTGGTTGAACCTCCTTTGGCAGCAATAACTTCTTGACTATTCCTCTTTACAGAACTGTTTCAGTTCAGCAATATTGTTGGGATGTCTGGTGTGAATCGCTTTCTTGAGGTCATGTCACAGCATCTCAATCGGGTTGAGGTCAGGACTCTGACTGGGCCACTCCAGAAGGCGTATGTTCTTCTGTTTAAGCCATTCTGTTGTTGATTTACTTCTATGCTTTGGGTCGTTGTCCTGTTGCAACACCCATCTTCTGTTGAGCTTCAGCTGGTGGACAGATGGCCCTAAAGGGGTTCTGCACTTTGTTTTAACTGATGATGTATCCTCTGGATAGATCATCAGCTTCTAATCGTCGGGGGTCCGACACCCGGGACCCCCGCCGATCAGCTGTTTGAGAAGGCAGCGGCGCTCCAGCAGCACCGGGGCCTTCTCACTGTTTACCGCTGGCCCAGTGACGTCACGACTAGTATCAACTAGCGTGGGCGGGGCTAAGCTCTGTTCACTTGAATGGAGCTTAGCCCCGCCCCACGCTAGTTGATACTAGTCGTGACGTCACTATTCAGAGGATAGATCAGTTAAAACCCCTTTAAGTTCTCCTGCAAAATGTCTTGATAAACTTGGGAATTTATTTTTCCTTCGATGATAGCAATCCGTCCAGGCCCTGACGCAGCAAAGCAGCCCCAAACCATGATGCCCCCACCACCATACTTCACAGTTGGGATGAGGTTTTGATGTTGGTGTGCTGTGCCTCTTTCTCCACACATAGTGTTGTGTATTTCTTCCAAACAACTCAACTTTGGTTTCACCTGTCCACAGAATATTTTGCCAGTACTGCTGTGGAACATCCAGGTGCTCTTGTGCAAACTGTAAACGTGCAGCAGTGTTTTTTTTGGACAGCAGTGGCTTCCTCTGTGGTATCCTCCCATGAAATCCATTCTTGTTTAGTGTTTTAAGTATCGTAGATTCGCTAACAGGGATGTTAGCATATGCCAGAGACTTTTGTAAGTCTTTAGCTGACACTCTAGGATTCTTCTTCACCTCATTGAGCAGTCTGTGCTGTGCTCTTGCAGTCATCTTTACAGGACGGCCACTCCTAGGGAGAGTAGCAGCAGTGCTGAACTTTCTCCATTTACAGACAATTTGTCTTACCGTGGACTGATGAACAGCAAGGCTTTTGGAGATACTTTTATAACCCTTTCCAGCTTTATGCAAGTCAACAATTCTTAATCGTAGGTCTTCTGAGAGCTCTTTTGTGCGAGGCATCATTCACATCAGGCAGTGCTTCTTGTGAAAAGCAAACCCAGAACTGGTGTGTGTTTTTTATAGGGCAGGGCAGCTGCAACCAACACCTCCAATCTCATCTCATTGATTGGACTCCAGTTGGCTGACACCTCACTCCAATTAGCTCTTGGAGATGTCAATAGTCTAGGGGTTCACATACTTTTTCCACCTGCACTGTGAATGCTTACATGGTGTGTTCAATAAAAACATGGTAACATGTAATTCTTTGTGTGTTATTAGTTTAAGCAGACTGTGATTGTCTATTGTTGTGACTTAGATGAAGATCAGATCACATTTTATGACCAATTTGTGCAGAAATCCATATCATTCCAAAGGGTTCACATACTTTTTCTTGCAACTGTAGATAGATATCAGATAGAATCAAACTTACACAGCTTCAAAATGCCCTCCAAGTTAACTCCTTCTGGGAACTATGGAACCACCTGGGCACAAATAGGAAGAAAAACAACCTCCATCTGGCTCCAGTATTTCAGAGACCTCTACAGAGACATCCCAAAAGAAGAACACAACCCAGACCAAGAACAAATGAGGTCAAAACCCGCTAGACTCACCCATAACACTGCAGGATATATCAGAGAGAATATCAACCATAAGAGGTAAGAAAGCCAGCGGCACAGATGGCATCCCACCCGAAATGATTAAGTACAGCCCACCAGCAATACAGGCAGCCATAGCAAAACTGTACAACATTGTGCTAAGCGCTGGCTACTTCCCCCAGGCCTGGAACCAAGGTGTCATAACCCCAATACACAAGGGTGGGGACAGGTATGACCCGGCCAACTACCGAGGGATATGGGGCAGCAGCAATCTGGGGAAACTATTTAACAGTGTCCTGAACCAGAGAATCCTCGGCTTTCTCACCCAGCACAATGTACTCAGTAAAAGCCAAGCAGGGTTCGTGCCAAACCACCGCACCACAGACCACGTCTACACCCTGCGCCGCCTCATCCAGAGCCATGTCCACAACACAAAGCAGGGAAAGATATACACTTGTTTCGTGGACTTCAAAAAGGCCTTCGACTCTTACTGAACCCAGCCTGACCAGAAAATCACCCCACACCACCTCAGGATCAGCAACACAGTAAACAAGAGGAATACGTCAGTGAATGGAGGAAGGAGGTGAGAGCATCCCAGAAGCTGACGGTGTACCAGAGCCTGCAGAGAGACTACAAACTGGCCCAATACCTGGAGAAACTAGGGAACCCCAGAGACCCGAAAATCCTGACCTGCTACAGACTGAGCGCCCACAGCCTGGCCATAGAATCCGGACGGCATCGACAGAGCTGCTTGCCTAGAGAAAGCAAACTGTGCCAGCAGTGCCACCTGAAGGATGAGGCCTACTTCCTGATATACTGTCCCAAATACTCAGCAGTGAGGGACATCCACTTTAGGAGACTGTCTGATCTCTGCCCAGACTTCAGCTCCATGGAGGAGGAAGAGAAGCTGCCCTAATGTATAATTTTAGACCTGCCAATAAAGCTTTTTTGATTTGATTTGATTTAATAGATAGATATTAGATAGACAGATGGATAGATATGAGATAGATAGATAGATAGATGTGCCCGTCTGCAGAGCAGCTTTACCCTCCTATTACTTTCTATCCTTTCCAGCTGCTGTAGAAGCAAAGGAGCAAAATTAACCCATTATTCTCCTCCCCCATACATTACAGACCGATAGATGCAAGCAGCTCATTTGGCTTTAAAAGTGACAACCACCTTTGTGCAGAAGAAATCTGCTCAGAGCAGTTGTCACTTCCCGTCCTCCACTCTCCTTGGCAGCCGGTACAAAGTGCATTACTCAGCAGGGGGCGGATGACATGTGCCTCCTCCTAAATACATGATGGGAGCAGGGGAGGACTTGGCATTTCTGGGGCCCAAGAAAAGTCATGTCATGGGGCCCCAATCTCCGCTTAGAGGTGCAGCTTGGGCCTTCTGCTCCTGCTCTACCACTGGGAAGGGCCCCCTTGGGCCCCTGTTTAGATCATATGTCCACCCCATTAGTCATATTTTTCAGCCAATCGCTTGTAGCCAGCAAGGGGGCCCCTGATCTCAGGGGCCCCATGCCTTTTCTTGGTTTGTGTGGTGGTAAAGTCCAGTTATAGTCAGAAGGGGGGTCAGTATCTTGCAGGGAATGTATACATATGTTCTCGCCCTCCCCGGGGTCTCGGAGGTTAAGTGCTCAGTGCCTCCTTATTTTGCACTTCCTTTAGACACATCCTTGAAGTTAGGAGCTGAGATCTTCCCGTCTTCCAGGGCTTGGATTAGAGGTGGGATTTTCTGGATCTTTTCCCGGAGGACGGGATGTCCCCCATTAAGATGCCTGCAAATGGGTTGAAAATGTGAGAAGCGAGCCAGGGCTAAATCTCTCCCCGCAGACATGGCGCCCCTCCCTCACCGCGCAGCCTGGCAGATCCCCCATCTCCTCTGGAGTTGCAGTCTTCTCCTGCAGACGCCAGCAGATGCTTCCCTGAGCTGAGATTTCAGGGAGAGGGTGTCAGCGGGTGGGTACCGCTCCGGGGGGCGCTCACAGTTATCTACAAGAGGATGATTAACCCTGGATCAGAATGAGCTGCTGGGGGTAAGTCCTCTCCATTAACCCTCTATCTGCCAGCTGCAGGCAAATTCACCTGTACAGTTAATGACATTGATGAAGCCGTTCTCATCTGGAGGTGGATTGTAGAGTGCTAGCTCCGAGGACAAGGGGCGGGCGGGTGAGGACTGTGTGTGGTGTTTTATGTGTAGTCTTTGTATTCTGGGGTGATGTTGGTAGGGGAGCGCTGCTGCGGGAGGGGGGCCCAATCAACACCGCCAGGAACCAGCAGCAGCTCCGCTCAGGTGGAGGCGTCTGATCCGTGGTGATAGGAACCGAGGGTCGGACCATATATACCGGACACAGCCCAGAGAGGAGACTCCATGTACTGCTGTCTCCAGAGCCTGCAATCATATCTATCTATCTATCTATCGATCTATCTTCTATCTATTTCTATCTATCTAATATCTATCTATCTATCTTCTATCTAATATCTATCTATCTTCTATCTAATATCTATCTTCTATCTATCTTCTATCTATCTATCTATCTAATATCTATCTATGTATCTATCTCCTATCTATCTATCTCATATCTATCTTTTGCTGCTATTTGGTGAATAAATGCACGCTTCTTTTTGGAAGTGCCCCGGAGTTCTTTATACTTATCTATCTTATCTCATATCTATCTATCTATCTATCTATCGAAGAAAAATGGCAGCACCAGACAAAAGAAGGCAAACCGAAGGTGCAAGCCCAATGGGACAAGACTATCGCCCAAATATACAAAAATGCAGCACTCTCAAATGGAAAAAAGGAACAAGATGTATTCGCCCATGCCAGACGTGACATTTCGGCTCTATACTGGAGCCTTTCTCTCGCTTGAGAAAGGCTCCAGTATAGAGCCGAAACGTTGCGTTCTGCATGGGTGAATACATTTTGTTCCTTTTTTCCATTTGAGAGTGCTGCATTTTTGCTACGTTTATCTATCTTTCTATCATCTATCTATCTTCCATCTCATATCTATCTATCTATCTATCTATCTATCTATCATCTATCTCTTATCTATCTATCTTATATCTCCTATCTATCTATCTATCTATCTATGTATCTATCTATCTATCTATCTATCTCCTATCTATCTATCTATCTATCTATCTATCTAATATCTATCTATCTATCTCATATCTATCTATCTAGTAGGTATAAAGGTTCAGGGCAGCACACCTGGTGAAACAACCAGTAGCAAGGGGTGCCAGCGGTATTGCACCTTACCAAGGTGATAATCGATAAAAAATAAATACACCGCAGCACTTCCAGTAGGTGAAAATAGTGGGATCCTTTTATACCCGTGCAACGTTTCGGTCCACTTGCTGGGACCATTTTCAAGGTGAATAAAAGGATCCCACTATTTTCACCTACTGGAAGTGCTGCGGTGTATTTATTTTTTAGCTATCTATCTATCTATCTATCTATCTATCTATCTCCTATCTATCTATCTATCTATGTATCCATCATTTTTCTCATATCTATCTATCTAGCTTTATTGGCAGGTCTAAAATTATACATTAGTATTGCCAAAGATGTGGGAAATAGGGGGTTGAGAAATGTGGACACACCCGGGGTCAGTGTATCGGAGTCCATGGTATATCAGGCTCCTCTCAGTCTGTGGCAGGCACTGATATATTGTGCTGCTATGGCCGCTGTGTTCTCCTCCTCCCCCAGCAGTATGGGCAGCTTCTCTTCCTCCTCCATGGAGCTGAAGTCTGGGCAGAGATCAGACAGTCTCCTAAAGTGGATGTCCCTCACTGCTGAGTACTATCTATCTATCTATCTATCTATCTACCGTATCTATCTATCTTATATCTATCTATCTATCTATCTATCTATCTATCTATCTATCTATCTATTATCTATCTATCTCATATCTATCTATGGCTAATTATGGGGTTACCGGTTGTCAGACCCCAATCGATCTGATACTGATGAACTATCTGAAGGACGGGTCATCAATATCAAAAAGCTGTAATACCCCTGTATTTCTGAAAGTTATCATTATGTACCAGTGTTGCCCCCATAACAGTTTCCTCTCTGCTACATCTGCTACATTGTTCTGCGATAAGAACAGTCATTTCAATGATGGATATAAATTTGGCCATTTGGATTCTGGGGCGCTGTCTCCTCATCTCCTCAGCAGAGCTAGTGATGGTGAATCCAGTATGACCAGAGAGACACCTGGCCATTACATGGAAAGAGCCGCGAGGCACCGCACGCTGTGGGGGGCTGTGATCTCTGCAGCCAGATTTCTCATGAGAAGCCTGAGGACATTCTCATCTCAGAGGCCGTATAATGTACTGCAGCCCTGCAGCGTGCACCAGTCTCTGCTGCCTACCCATCAGGCAAGGAGTGAGGCATGTAATACTGAACATTCCTCTGCAGAACCAGAAGTGCCAGCATGTCTTAACAGCCAGGGGACAGCATACAATGTTATAGCTGGTAGGAGATATGGATTCAATTATTCTGCGCACGTTCAATACCTTCCAACAGACTTGCGCTGGAGTGTAAAAAGGGGCAGGTTTATGCAAATGTAATCAAGAGGGGTGTTTCTTACCGGTTTTGGGGGTTCTCTGGATACTTGCTGAGTGGTCAGGCTCCTCCTAGTATGAGGTCAGAGCTGTGCTTTTTGACCTGAGCCAGTTGGATAATTCCACCTGCTGCTCCCTCTCCCCTCTCGCAGCATGCAGTCTCACACACACACAGCAGATAGATTGCAGCTGCATCCCCCTCCCATCTGATTCCTATATACCATCTTGTACTAGATTTTAGGGCTCGTTGACAGGAATAGGTGAATTACATGCGATGGAAGAGTAAAGGCCACTTTCTTACAAGATATATTACAATATATCTGCAAATAGATTAAGCTATTTACCCTCTAGAGTATATTCTTTAAAAGGGCTGTACCGGATTAGAAAAACATAGCAGCTTTCTTTCAGAAACAGCGCCACTCCAGCCCATGGGTTGTATCTGGTATTGCAGCTAAGCTCTATTGAAGTACTGTATATAAGACCGAGCTGCAATACCACACACAACCTGCAGACAAGTGTGGCGCTGTATTTGGAAGAAGGCAGCCATGTTTTTCTAATGTACAACCCCTTTAAGTAGCTTTCACTCCCAGTCAGCCGGGGAAGTAGATTCTAATACACATGCAGGTTTGCAGGAATATACACTTTCCCGCATACCGGCAGCTTCACCTGTAATGACCCCATCTCTGCCTATGTGATTAGAACACAAATCATGAAAAATGGAAAGAATCCTCGCGGCTGAGAGTGAAATGCAGACCTCTTAATGAAGACAAAAACGTACATCTGAATAAACACGCCTGTAGCAAGAACACTTCATATTTATTTCCTTCTCCTCTGTATCACATTAGCCTACTATCCAATAATTTATTCATGCTACGACCCTGGAATGACAAGCTGATACTGCCTTAGAGTGAATGGCCATATCCTTATAGCAGTCGCAGCTCCATTTTGTCTGACACAGAGCTCCAAATCCCCTGCATTAACATAGAACTAAGTGATAAAATCAGTCTGCCTGTGGCCGCCACTAGAGGGAGCTCAGGAGCTTACTGCATACTATTTATACATAGAACTTAATTATAAAACAGTATGCGGTGAGCTCCCTCTAGTGGTGGGCGCAGACTAGATTTTTATACTATAAATCTAGCCTGTGCAGGGAATTTGGAGCCCTGTATCTGAATTACCTTCCCTGGACAGACTACATTTAAAGAATAAAACTCAGTCAGTCTGCACCCACCACTAGAGGGGGGTTCAATGCATACTGTTTTATGATTAAGTTCTATGTATAAATAGTATGCAGTAAGCTCTTGAGCTCCCTCTAGTGGTGGCTGCAGACTGACTGAGTTTTATTCTTTAAATCTAGTCTGTGCAGGGAAAGTAATGTGATGGAAATGTAAAAAAAAAAAAAAAAAAAAAAAAAAAAAAGATATTCTTTACCACATTGTGCTGACTCATTTTTTAAAATATTTTTAAAGCATATTTCAGATACAGGGCTCCAAATCCCCTTCATAGGCTAGATTTAAAGAATAAACCTGGCTCCAGCTGCCACTAGAGGGAGCTCAGGAGCTTACTGCATACTATTTATACATAGAACTCAATTATAAAACAGTATGCGGTGAGCTCCCTCTAGTGGTGGGCGCAGACTAGATTTTTATTCTTTAAATCTAGCCTGTGCAGGGGATTTGGAGCTGAATTACCATCCCTGCACAGACTAGATTTAAAGAATAAAACTCAGTCAGTCTGCAGCCACCACTAGAGGGGGTTCAATGCATACTGTTTTATGATTGCTTTCTATGTATAAATAGTATGCAGTAAGCTCCTTAGCTCCCTCTAGTGGCAGCTGCAGCCAGTTTTATTATTTAAATCTAGCCTGTGCAGGGGATTTGGAGCCCTGTATCTGATATATGCTTTAAAAATATTTTTAAAAAAATGATTCAGCACAATGTTTTTTGTTTTTTTACATTTCCATCACATTACCTTCCCTTCACAGACTACATTTAAAGAATAAAACTCAGTATGCCTGCAGCCACCACTAGAGGGAGCTCAGGAGCTTACTGCATACTATTTATACATAGAACTCATTTATAAAACAGTATGCAGTGAGCTTCCTCTGGTGGTGGCTGCGGGCAGAGTTCTATTCTTTACATCTAGTCTGTGCAGGGAATTTGAAATGTCCTTGACGTTAAACCAGTCTTATTCTTTGTTGAACCCTCCTAGTCCACGTACATTGCTATCCTGCTTATGTGTTAGGTTTGTTTCTTCACCATAAGTCGACACCAGGGGGCGCCAGATTACACAGCAGAGCCATTTACTGTAGGATCTTGTTTTTTTCCATCTTTATTATTGTATTTTATCCTTTTTTTCTACCTATTGACTGAGGACTCAAAACTGACAGTTCATCAAATTCTCTGGTTACTAAGGGAAGGAGCCGCACCGAGAACACGGGATAAAGTGTTATTCATTTTTGTATGAATATTTTTTTCTGTTTAGTGATTGGGGAAAGGCATCTATCTGCCTGCCTGTCTATATATCTATCTCATATTATCTATCTATGTTTCTATCTACCAGCTATAATATTCCTCATAACCAGCTGATCACTGCACATTCTTAGAGAGGTTGTATATCTTGTTGCCCAGTATATTTCCAATGTGGCGCTAAATTGCTGTTTCTTCGGTGGAATGAGAGTATGTCCTAATTATCTAGCGGTGTCATGTATTACCACTGGGGCATCTGCAATGTTAATGAATATCATTGCACTTTTCCGTCTTGTGCTGGATTTCATGATGTGTCTGTGGGAGAGATATATTTCTCTGACTTGATAAATGATAGAATCCGGGCTGAATGCAGCCACCACTAGGGGGAGCTCATTGTGGAGAAGATCGCTGCTCATTTTGAGTCTTGCCATGGGGCCCTATTATTTCACCTATGCCTTTGGATGGATAGATAGATAAGACAGGGACCTGCCACCACTAGTGCACCATCCATATGGCAGCTCTCAGCCCGCATGTGCCCCACCTGCAGACAGACAGCAGATGGCACAGACATTTTCCATGTTGTGTCTGAACGCAGCCCTGCCATACAGAAATGTGCTGGGCCCTCGCTGTAATGTCTTCTGTTTTGCATCTTTCATAGAAATGTGGAGCTGTTATCGTCGTGGAATGTCTGTGGGTGTCTAATACGGGTGCTCATCAGTCAGAGCGGGTATAAGTTAACCTCTTCAGTGCCATGCGGTATAAAGGCTCCATTCATTAGAGCCAAATGGTCAGGGCTCCAGCAGAGCCACTTGGGTAAAATTAACCCCTGCTGATCCCGGCAAGGAATCTTACCATCTGCCCATTTTTGAGCAACTTTTTGCTTTCCTGCATAGGAGCCAAGAACTATGGCCCTACTGTCACCCTTAGGTCAGGACATGCTGGGAGTTGTAGTTTGTCAACAGCAGGAAGGCCACAAATCTAATGTTTAGTTAATCTCCCAGGCCCCAGTGTAAAAGCCTTCACAGCCCTTTACACCCCATCTTCCTGCAGCCACCACTAGAGGGAGCTTATCACATACATTTACAGTATATGATAGTAAACCAGTATACAGTCACCTCTTAAGCTCCCCCTAGTGGTGGATGGAGGCAGGCAGAATTTTATTTTTTTAAAGGGCTTTTCATGGCCTGTAATATTCATGAACTATCCTTAGGTGGGGGGTCGGTTAAAATGGGATCAGCGCTGCAGTACCATTCATGGCCACTACCCTGTTGTCCCGGGGTCTGTTCCTCAGCTGATCAGTGAGGGTTCTGGGAATCAGGTCGCCCACAGATCTCATATTGATGACTTATCCTGAGGAGATGCACCTCATGCCTATTCATTGTCATCTAGTGTCACCTAGATGTAAGTAGCTAAATAAAAAGAAGATGAAGACTCGCTGCATGAGAAACACAATTTACTGTGCATCTAAGGGTCCATTCACACGTCCGTTTTTTCTTTCCTGATCTGTTCCGTTTTTTGCGGAACAGATCAGGACCAGATCTGGACCCATTCATTTTCAATGGGTCCTGGAAAAAATCGGACAGCACAATGTGTGCTGTCCGTTTCCGTTGTTCCGTTCCGCATGTCCGTTTAAATATAAAACGTCCTATTCTTGTCCGCAAAATTCAGATCCTGGTACAATACAAAGTCAATGGATCCGCAAAAAACGGAAGACATTCGGATGTCATTCCATATGTCATCCGTTTTATGCGGAATCCGTTCCTGGAAACACATAACAAATTTTTATTTTTTATTTATTTATTTTTTTTCAAAGAAATCCAAACAACTTTATTTGATTATTGAACTTTATACATGTTTCCGTTTTTTGCGGATCCGCAAAAAACGGATGACATACAGAAACATTTTCAGGAAAAACGGACCGAAAATCGGGATATAGGAAAATACTGACGTGTGAATGTAGCTAGTGTTTATAACTACTTAATGCACACGATTTCGAGGCGAAACCGTCCCTTTAAGGCTGCTGCCTCAGCTGATACCAATGTTATGTTCATTAACACCCTGTGTCTGGGCTTGTTCCCGATCCACCATCATTTGATAACCTGCAATCTGCTGGGACACACCGCCATGTTTTACATAGATATGGCGGCTATGTCATCTTCTGCTGAGAACTAGGGCAGGCGCTTTTCGAGCATCGGCTTACTGACCGGCCATGCCGCTAGCTGAATGTGTGAGCTACAGTGCCAGGCACGGGTAGTAAGAAAATTATAAAAGGGGCGCCAGCAAGTACCGCTGCCCCTTTCAGTCAGGCAGCACGGGAGTCACAGCCCCCCATCAATCCATTGTGACAACCTGCGGGACACTGTCGCAATCGCACGACATTGCCATTTTATGCCACGCCACAACAAGTGTGGCCCTCACCTTTACATTTAGAATATCAAATTCAGGCCATTACAACCCAACAATGGGTGTGGCTTATAAGTGGTCAGTCCTTGAAAGATTTGAGCGTTACCAGGGTGACGCTTATACAGTATATGCCCCAAAGTTAGTAACTAAAATTTTGGTAATCATGTGTATGTAATGAGTTGCTCAAAATACACCACACCATGTCAGCCATTTTGACCAATCGGGCGATTCGTGTTTCTGGCAAAGCTAGACATAAACCTCCCCCCAGTTAGGCCTCAGGTATCTAACAGGAAGACAGGCCTTGCCCATAGAAACCAATCACAGCTCAGCTCTCATTTTACCACAGCAGCTGAAGAAATGTAAGCTTAGCTCTGATTGGTTGCTATGGGAAACCAGGCCAGATTTTATTTTGGACAGTTTTCGTGAAAAGAGGCCTAGTTGGGCATTTTTCATCGAGGGCGGGTGACCCAATCCGTGCGGAATAACAATGGTATACTTTGGCCTGGTTCGGACTTCGCCAGCTTCTGTAAGCCCCCCTCCTCCCCTTGTCCTTCTCCCCCGTCCTGGGACACCGTCAGTATGTCTGAGGAAACTAGGATGATATGAAGAATCTAGGTTAGTGGGAAATGATACCGAATCACGTGCTGAAGAGAGCACGTTAGACTTGTGCTCAGGATAATGGTAACGAGGCCAAAATTAAAGGATATCTGTCATCCAATCTATGTTATCTTATAACATATTCCTATGGGAGAATATGGCGGCTTACGGTGGCATCATAGTCCCTTCATATGGCCATTAGCGTAGAGAAGTGCCTTCTCGCCAATCATTGGCTGAGACCTGTCACCGCCCCCGGTCCTGTGATTGGCTGAGCAGGCATTTCCTGTGTGTCTAGCGGGAACCAGGAAGTGAAGACAAGCGGCTAAGCATCATGACATCAGTGGTGGGCTATGCGTGAAGGTGAGCAATGCTTCTTTTTTTATAGGGGTTTTCCAAGATCTTTTGGATAGGTCATCAGTATCTGACTGGTGGAGGTCCGACACCCGGGACCCCTGCCAATCAGCTGTTTGAGAAGGCACTGGCTCTCGTAGTAGCGCCATGGCGTTATCTCAGCTTACCAAACACAGCGCCGTCCATTGTATAGTGGCCGTGCTTGGTATTGCAGCTCAGCTCCCTTCACTTCTATGGGACTGAGCTGCGCCTGCGCAATGTGACCAATGAACATGATGTCACATGACCTTGGGAAAAGGTGAGAGAAGGCCGCGGCACTACTTCAAGTTCCGCTGCCTTCTCAAACAGCTGATCGGCAGGGGTCCCGGGTGTCGGACCTCCACCAGTCAGATACTGATGACCACTCAGCGAATCAGGATACGTCATCTAGTTAAAAAAAAACTCAGAAACCTCCCTTTAATATCCATTCTGCCCATTATTGAAAAAAAGCTCACCCCTTTAAGGAGTTTGCCTGCCTATGAGGTGCAGCTTGTAGACTTGCATTGTTGGCAGCAGTCCCGAATTTGCAGGGACCGTCCATGCACTATATGTGGCATGTGAATATGGACTTGTTCAATCATAGCACTGGCCAATCACAGTCTGTGTGGCTCAGTCATGTGTGTGAGAGTGGCCAATCACCAGTCTCCAACCAGCGGCACTCCCAGCTGTTGGAAAACTACAGCTCCCAGTATTTCCTGACAGCTCCCAACTATCAGAGCATGCTGGGAGTTGAAGTTTTGCAGCCCAGTGTCGAGTCTCCCAGTGCAGTGTGGGGTATACATCCCTGCAGAACAACCCCTAATGCTCTGCCATGGACTCCATGTTGGTTGTCACCCAGCCTAGTAATGGCTGGATAGTGTGAAAGCTTCCTTTCAGCAACAGTGCCACCCTTGTCCTTAGGCTGTATCTGGTATTGCATCTCAATCCCATTCAACTAGATATGGCTTTGGTGCAATACCACACACAACCTATGGTCAGCAGTGGCGCTGTTTCTGAAAGAAGCCGCCATGTTTTCCTCATCTCATACAACCCTTCCCCCTCCCAGGCCTGGATTTTCCGGTAAGCTCCATAAGGAAAAGCCGCGTCAGAAACATTTGTACTTTCCAGCTCGGCATTGACTTTTCCATTCTCTCAGGTCATTGCTTTCCTCCATGCATTGGAAGTGAATGGATATCCTGGTAATGGATGGATAACTTTCCAGTGCCGTCTGACTAATGTGACCTTCTGTGCCAGGCTCCCGGGGGGTTTCTACAGTTACAGGAGAGCTCTGTACACCGTCCTTCCCCCCGCATGGCCCTTTATGTAAACCACCAGCAAAAGCCTATATATCTCGGCCTCTTCCAATGCAGATATCTAGAGTGCAATATCACCCAGATTTATGTGCAACTCCTTGAAACGCGTTGTCTCATGCATCGGTAATGGGCACTGCCATTCGTGGACCACGGGGCAAAATGCACCGCGCTGCTTGGATAGATGGGGCAGGACATGATAAAGGATACGGGGACATCAGTGCCTTGGAGGCTTTCACATGACAAGGTTAAATAGTCACTTAAAGGGTATGTCCACTGTCATTGGCATCCTGCGCCATAGAACAGAATGGTCTACAAAATGGGACTACATGGTAACTATCAGCGGACTCCAGTGCCTTGGACGCTCCTATTTGACTTGGGCCCTTTGTGAGACCCGTCAACGTGGTGTACTAGACGCTGCTGTGGTCACTGAAAGGGCATGTCCACCACCATTGGGATCAGTGGCCACATTGCTTTGGGGAGACAGGGGTAAAAGAAAATTGAGACTCCCATAAGACCTGGCTTTGGTAGTTAGCATGCCAAAGCACTAAGCTATACCAGAGCTTGTACTGTTGGCACCCATGGTGACTTAAAGGGCATGTCCATTTGTTTATGTGTTCACGTTTGGTTCTAGATTATAGGGCAGAAAAGCTCAAGACATAAGTTCATAAGGTATTTTTAAATAGTAGATGAAATAAGTGCTTCCAATGGAGTCTTATAAAATGAAGGAGTTGTAGTTAAAGGGGAATTCCATAAAAAAATATACCGTATATTGGATCAGGCTGGGTCCCTGAGTTCAGTTGACTCATAGGGAGGATTTATCATGAGGGGAGTGTACATTGCCAAAAATTGTGGAAATGGTGTCAAATCTCAAATTTTTGCACCAAAAATGGAAAGCACCAAAATTTGAAACCTTTTTTTACCCCAAAATTTTGGAACAAAGGGAATAATAACCCCTTCCCCATACAGTTTCCAACCGTAAGAGAGGATAGAGTGAATTTGGGCCAGATTTCCCCTTTAAAAATAGCTGCGGTGACCCCTTCTCAAGGTTACGCTCAGGCACAAGGACCCCACCAAACAGTCCCTCATATCTCAGCTTCCTGGACTTCTTTGAGTGTGATGTTCGGGGTGGGGAGTGTACAATGGGGGTAAATATTTGGGCTTGGAGGGGAGTTAGATGTTGGCCGGGACGTTAGGCTATCATTGATAGCGTTGGGGTATGACACATTTCTCGCCAGCCTGATTGTGTCTGCTGGATCTCAGATCTGGGATGGTGTCCAGGTTTCGTTTTACGCTGGTGTAATCTCCCCAGACGAGCAGAATCGAGGTCAGGCAGGAGAGATGTTATTTTTAGGTCACAACTTGGGTTATTTTTTTTTTTTCAATTTTTGGATCATATTCTCCATCTCCGACCACAAGAAAAAACGCAACTGAGGACACTTACACTGAAAGCGGCCATGTTTTGGATTTGTCCCATAAGACTAATAACTTCCCCTTAAATTACTAGTAAATAAAAAAAATAGTCACCACCATAATAACCTCTCAAGGGTTGTCACCCAGCTTTCCCAGACTCCAGAACAGCAAATCCACCTAATTATGGAGTCAAACATCCCTGGTACACATATCACAATGTAATGAGGTGGTTCTGAAACCAAATTTGGGTCTAAATTGGGTGACAACGCCTGTGCAGACTGTAATGGTTGTCAAAAACAGGACGATTTACCTTTGAAATTTTAGGAATAAAATCCTCATAGGTGTGACTACAGGTTAATCACGAGGGGCGCATTCAGGTGTGGGATCTGTTACTGCCGGGCAGCTGTGATAAAAAAAATGTCTGCCTACAGCTGCCACTAGGGGGAGCTCCTTACATATAGAGATATACAGCTAATACCGGGATCTGTAGGCATGAGCTCCCTCTAGTTGTAGGTGTAAGCAACCACATTTTTATACATTTTTGAGTCCTATAAAGATATATTGTAAAATTACCCTTAAACCTTTCACCGTCCTAAAAAGGGTCGGGCTGGGGCTCCTTGGGCCCAACAGAGGAGATAATTCTCAGGGTCCAAACCACCTTTTCATCAATAGACAGAACTAGACCCTAGTAGCAAGTTATTGGCTTCAAAGGCAGCTCCAAAGATTTTTTTTCTTCTGGATCTTTGGGGTCCACTGCAGTATTAGAGCCTGGGCCCACCGGAGGAACCTTTGGCACTCTGGTGGGCCAGTCCAACGCTGATCCTAAACCACCGGGTATATTAGGTGTAGACCCACTCACCACTCTAAACCCCAAGGATATTCGGTATTAACCTGTTACCACCCTAGAGCACCTTGTGTATTTTTATCAACCCCCTTACTACCCTAGACCACCTGATACCGTATACCGTATATTGGTTATGAACTTATGACGACAAAGCCAGCCCCCCCATTCTTCCCCACCGGCATGAATGTATTGAGTTGGAGTTTGCAAGGAGTGGCAGGTTTGGGAAAAATCTGGAGGAGAGTAGTCGGACCCCCACCATCTAATGAACAGGTGGTAAATATTGTGGGTTGGAGTATGTTTTTAACAAAAATGAAGGCCATTAGTGGCAGCGGCTACCAGCTTGCTGATGGTTTCCATGTTTCAAGTAGAGCTTCCCTTTATACCTGAAAAGTTGAGTTCACCTCTTGTGAGATATTTCGGAATAATAGGGTGCCCGTAAGAGGCGGTACAGACAGAGCAGGGACAGGGTTAATCGGAGCCGTGGTGGCGGTGTAAACTCCCTCTCTCTACTCCCCGCCATTTATTGCAATGACTCGGCAGCGTTCCTGTGGGCATTCTCTGTGATTGAGGCAGCCAGCTCATTAACAGCTGCACCCCATGGGTATTCAGCACAAGTGAAGGAGGGGCAGGACACCGGGGACAGATAAGACATCAGATCTGAAGAGGATCTGGAGCTTCAGTACCGGGGACAGCGGCACAGACGCAGCAGGAGTGACTCTGACCAGCCTGTCAGTCACCTGGCCTCGGATGGTGCCGACCTGACCGAACATGGGCAAACATCACGGCTTTTCCAGGCATTTCCGGTAAGTTGGTCAAGCCTCGAAGGGTCTCAAGGGGGGGGGGGGGCACTCATGCTGCCATCAGTGGGACCCATGAGGGCTTGCAGACCACCACGACTTGACTCATTGACTTGTCATAGAAGACTATCATCAGAAAAGTCCTGTGGGCACGGATGCCAATTTTTGACATATATAAACCTGAGGTCGTATATAAGAGACGCAGAGACGATGGTGTATGAACAGTATTCTGACAATTTTGGGGCACTAACGACACCTTTCAGAAAGTATAGGGAGGGTATAATCACACATGGACCTGTGCCGACTCTCTGCTCCACTGTATAGGGTGTGTGCATGAAGCCTCATACATGCTCTAAACTCATACTCACACTTACGTTCACTCTAGCGCATACACATACCCACCTTCATACTCCTCACAGTCACTGTTATACTCGCACTCACTCATACAGTCACAGTTGTATATACTGTACATTCATACTCTTAAACTCATGCCCATACGCATCCTCACTGTTATTCTTACTCATACGCTCACAATCACACTTGTACATATGTTCATACTCACTCTTATTCTTACAGTTGCACTCATGCCCTGTATATATCTCATCCAATTGTACATTAATCTATGACGCTGTAACACAGAATTGTACTCATACTAAGGCTTATGCAAGCTCACACTCGTACACACAGTCTGGTACAGGATGCATAATTGTATACTCACACTCGTACACACAGTCTGGTACAGGATGCATAATTGTATACTCACACTCGTACACATACAGCCATACATGTTCATATTCAATCTCACACTCTTACCCTGATACATATACAATTGTATATTAATAGTTATTCCATGTGATGCTCACACTTATACAAAACCACTCATATAGTCAAACTTACTCAAGCACGCACTCATACTCACGCTATACAATAGTCTGATACTCACACTTGTATTCACAATCACTGTTATACTCACTCATAATCACACTTGATCTTGTACTTATACCCTACACTCTTGAGACACTCGCAAATCTTTTACGGTATGTACTTATATCAATGCTGATACACACCCATCCACACTCAGTTATTTACCCTCAATCATACTCACACACTTATAGTCTGATATTTAAACTTGTGTTATACTAGCACTCATTCATACGCTAACAATCCCAGTTGTACTTGCAATGTATGCTCACTCATACACTCGGAAATCATCCGTGTACTTATATTCATGCTCACACTCATTGTTATCTCAGTCATACTGATACTCACACTTGTATTCATAGTCACTGCTATACTCGCCCATACTATTATAATCACACTTAAACTTGTACTTCATATATATTTCATATTTATATACTCATATGTCTATTCACTGTTATACTCTCTCATACACTCGCAAATCATCCGCGTACTTATATTCATGCTCATAGACAGATTCACACTCCCTTATCTCAGTCCTACTGATACTCACACTTGTATTTATAGTCACTGCTTTACTCACTCATACTCTCATACTCACACTTGAACTTATACTGAACCTATACTCATATGCTTACTCATGGTTATACCCTCTCATACACTCACAAATCATCCGTGTACTTATATTCATGCTCATACACACGTATTCACATTGACTAGGATTCTTACACTCATCTGCTCACACTCATACTCACATACTCTTTTTCCTAATGCTGCTCCTTGCCTGTAACTGTTAAAACAAGCTCTTGTCCCCTGAGCTTTACAGACACAACTGTTCACAAAGTACTAGTGGCGGGGGTGCTTTATATACTGGGTGACAACCAGCCGTGGTGGAGCTTGTCACAGGCATGTACATTCACTTTGTTGTGCTGTTACAATCCTCCTTCCTCACCCTTCTCTGCTGCTCTGCCTGGGTGTGTCAGTCTCCACTGCAGTTCTCGCATTTTGTTCATGGATCGGGATGAACAGAATAATAAGTCCCTCTCAAGTACTTCATACTGTGGTGCGTTGCGTGCACTTTGCCATCTTTCTATTTCCTGAGAGAATTACCTTTAGTTTTTGATGCTCCCGTACACTTATCAGTAATTACAGGATAATCAGGCTCCTAAATGAACGAGGCTTTTAAAAACTGGAGGTAATAGACGCAAATGTCAGCTCAACCTCCATTTAAGCCATTAACCCGGTGCTGCTTTAATTCATTTATCTCGCCAGCTCTTGTCTTATTGAACGGAGCATCTACTCGCATGAAGTGATAAAAGGTGTGTGTGGGGGGGGGGGGTTAATATTTTTACAAATATGACACTGGAGCGCACTCACTTGGCTGTATTTATTCTTATTTTTTATTCTTATTATTCTTATAATTATTATAATTATTATTTTTTATTATTATTATAATTATTTTTTTATTATTTATTATTATTATTATAATTATTATTATTATTTCCTATACTTTTGTTAAAAATGTATGGATGCATCAAGGAAAATATATTATCCATGCGGATGGGCTGCATTGGGTATGGCGGCACACAGCATGCCTACAGCCCCATGCAGAGGAGCCATATGGACTGTGTGTATAGTGTCCCCTTACAGCACTGTATTACAGAAGCAATGCTGTAACCTCCGTAGAATATTTTATGACGTCAGAGACGTATGGAGGTTCAATATGACGTCATAGACTTCTATGGGTGCGTGAAACTTTGATTAGAGGTCTAATTGGGCTGTATGGGGTTTGGCTTTGTTCACACTTGAACTAAAATTCTCCATCACAAGCCACAATATGGAAGCATTCTCCTCTACAATCATAGCTTCTAGGATCAGCATCCTCCGGCACGCCAGCTGTTCTGAAACTACAACTCCCAATCCTCCTTTCACTTTTTCGAGAGTTACAAGAACAGCCGAATTTCGGGAGTTGTAGTTTCACAGCAGCTGGAGTGACGAAGGTTGCTGATCCCTGTTCTAGGGGAAAACACGATGTTATATGGCAGTGCATGGACTATGCAATGATAATGCGCTGCCCTACAGGGTCCTTGGTTATCCACTATCTGGAGGGTTCTGACTGCCGGTGGTCCCACCGTTGGGACCTCCCACTGATCCCAAGAACCAAGCTATTTGCATCCCTCGTTTGAATGGAGCATCAGTCGAACATGCGCACTCCCACTCTGCATGTACTCCGCTACGTCCATCAGTCTCATAGGCTTTGAATGGAGTGGTAGCGCACTGATGGCACTCTCCCCCCGGTCAAGGGACAAACTGCTCCATTGAAATGGGAGACACGGGACGCTCATTTTGGGAAAGGTGCGGGTCCCATCAGTGGGAATACCATTGATCAGACACCTATCACTTGTAGGTAGGTGATAGGTGTCAAATTGGGAACAACTCTTTCTTCCTTATATCTAAAATATATGTTAGGTGCTAAATATAATATTCTACCACCAGTATAGTTCTGTAAAAATTCACAGCAGCTGCACATGTAGCCTTTATGGTAGGTATACCCTTGGTGGTAAGTGACTCCACATTTAACCCAATAGAAATATATGTCCAATCAGCAGGTGTGCAGCTATAGACAGGTAAATGGATCCGTCAATTAGCGCTGAGTGTGTTTAATGAGGACTTAACGATTAGTGTAGGACGCCAAGTGCACCCTGGGATAGTCACGTCATCAGCCGTGTCCCCGATGAGACTAATGCCATAGTAAGGAGCGAATGATTAAGACATCGAGGCCCGGATCGCTTCCTGTTTTGTTTGGTAAAGCAAATTTGAGGTTGCGTTAAACGACAAGATGTCAAGAACAAATCACAAGACGCGGTGCGCTTTGTACTTTGTGTGAACCTTGCAGTATGACGGGGAGAGGGGAGAATCTGTATCCTTTGATCTGAAAATACCAAGGTGGCAGACGCAGGAGATGCTGCCCGGGCTGAGTGATGGCGTGTGCATGCTTGCAAGCCGGCTTTTATCTCGTTGCTGGGATAATTATACGATGAGACTCGCTCTGCCAAATCTTCTGAGAGTTCCTTCTGCTCCCCGTTGAAATGTCAGCACGGCTGCTGGGAGGAGGGAGAAATAAGATGCAAAATAAATTAAATGTTTGGGAATGAAAGGGTGGGACGGAGATGATAGGAATAGCTGTCATGTGTCCTGCTGAGACGGAGGACAAAAAGACAAGAAGGAAGAGAACCATGTTTCCAAATAGTAACTCATTCTCTATCTTTGTGGATTATGAGATCCCAGAAGGACGTGATGGGTGGTTTGGAAGTGGAAGAAGGGGGTAAGAGTGGTGACCGACTGGTGGGATTCTGTGGTAGACTGGCTAGTTGATTGGGTGAAAGGAATCGCCTAGTTAGAAGGGGCATGATGAATGTAGTAAATTGATTTTGTGGGTAATTGTTTATTGGTTGTGTAGAATACTTGGATAGGTGAGATGGATGTTAGTGTGGAAGTGATCTTGGTTGGGTTCAGGAAAGTGGAAAAGAAAGACTAGATTGGTTCATGGATAGGACAAGTGGACAAATTGGATGCATTGGAGAAGAAGAAAGTAGATTGGATGGAGAAGAAGGGGAAAGGATTGTGACCAACTGGTAGGTTGGTGGTAGACTGGCTTCTGGATTTGGTGAAAGTTGTCACTGTTTTGGAAATGGCATGAGGAAAGCAGATTTGTTTTATGGTGAGGAGGAAAATTGTACATTCGTTGAAAGTGAACAAAGACATGATAGGTGAGTTGGGTTGTGGGAACTATGTGATGGAAGTGATTGAGTATATTGGTTTGATGGATGGAAGGAGTGAAAAATTGGTTAGTCACGGTGATTGAAGGACAGTAAGATGGTGGAAATAAGTGATAGACTGGTTGCATGAGGGCTGAAGAAAGTAGTAGATTGTCTGGTAGACTATTTGGATTTATGGACTTGGTGAAAGTTATCATTTGTGAAAGTAGTGTGGCGGAGTCATAGGCTGATTTCATGGGCGATGGTACATTTTTATGAATGGAGGGACATCAAAGGTTGGATGGATGCTGGGATGGAAGTGATCACTTGGTAGACTCAGATGTGAGAGAAGTGGTTATTTTTTGGAATAGAGAAAACAAGAAGTGCTCTGGATACATGGGATAAAGAGAGATTGAAAGGGGAGAAGTGTTGGTGGTCGACTGTTTGTGGACTTAGTGAATTCTGTCACTTTTTTGATAATGGCATGAGGGAAGTAGTGGAATGGTTTCTTGGAGAAATGTGAAATGGTACATCAGTTGAATAAGAAGAAGGAGATAGTAGCTCAGTTCAGTTGTAAAGGAAGTGGTTGAGTAGTGGAAGAGGGAAAGTTATATTGGTTTGATGGATGGTAGAAGTGGTAGACTGGTTGGATGATGGTGACTAAAGAGAAGGTAAGATGGGAGAAGTGAGGGACTGAGAAGTGAGTAGACTGAATGCATGAGAGGTGTAGAAAGTAGTAGATTGGCTGGGGGAGAAGGGGGTTAGAGATGTGACCAACTGATTAGTTGGTGGTAGATTGTTTGGCTGGTGGACTTAGTGGAAATGGCTTGAGAGAAGTAGTAGATTGGTTTCATGAGGAAGAGGGAGATTATAAAGGGAAATATTGCATTGGTCTGATAGTTGAGAGAAGTGGTAGATGATTAAGATGTGGATGAGTGAAGAGATGCATGGGAGATGAAGAAAGTTTTAGGTTCACTAGGGGAAAAAGAGATGTGACTAGATGGTGGGATGGAAGCAGACTATTAGGTTGGTGGATTTTGTAGATTGGTTGAACAAGGGATGAAGAGAAAGTACTAGTTGATTGGAAAGGGGGTAAAGGAGGAAGGAGATTGGTTGGATGAGGGAAGTGGTAGAATAGGGAATAGTGAAGGCAGTCATGGATTAGATGTGGATTAAGGAAGTAGTAGATGATCCCATCATCTCCCTACTTCACTAACTCTTATCTTGGCAGAATATTCATCCCCAGGAAGCATCGGCAACGCTTTGACCATGTGGTGTCCCAGAGTCTCATCAGCAAGATCTGCCGGTCCAGAAGTGAGCGCAGTAATCGTCTGAGGAGGAGTCGTAGTGAAGATCACCATGAAAGGTTGCTGGTGTCTACAAGGGCAGCTCCTATGCCCCACTGCCAGGACGATGTGGGCAGGGGATTGAAGAAGAGCAGTTCTCTTGTTGCTGGCAATGTGGGCACTGGAAAGCCACACAGGTAAATGTAATACCTTAAAGAGGTTGTGCAAGAATAGGCTCAGGGTATTTGGCAACCCTCCCCCCACCCTCCTCTTCACTTGGTCAAATCTGTAAAGGAAAGATTACCTACCTGCTTCCCGGCATCGGCTTCCCGCTCGTTCTCCCCCAGGCCTACGTTGCTCCTCTGGGCTCCCTTGATGTCAACATCCGGAGGTGACTGGCTCCCCTTACGTCATGACAAATTGTCACGTGGCCCAGCCAAGTGGGTGGGTTTGCCAAAGCACCCCCTATTCTTTCACCACCCCTTTAAAGGGTGTTTACACTTTTACAACCATTTTTTTTGTTATTGCTCCAATAAGGCAACATTACAAGTAGTCTTGAATCTAATCAGGCTACCGTTTTGGGTATACAGCTCCTGTTCAGACTTGTATATCTTCATGGTTACAGACTACAAACAAACCCTGTGTGTAGTCTGACTTTCACTCTGCCCCCTCTCCTTACAGATGGAAGAGAGTGACATGACTGAAGGATCAGACTAGACAGAGGGATTGTTTGTGGTCTGTAACCATGGAGACACATAGATCTGTAAAGGAGCTGCATGCACATGACAGTAGGATATTTTTAATCAAAGCTACTTCGTTTTAAAAAATTTTTTTTTTCTTTTCTCTCCTAATACCTTGGCAGGACGGTACGGGTGTGTAAGGGAAGTAGCAGCTTTGGGTTCACATTACGGGGTAATGCTCCAGTATGGATTGAGTCCATTCTCTCAGGTACCGTTCTTCAGCATTGCTATATCTTAAGTGCACAGTAAAATATTATTCTAAACGATACCAGCCAAAACTAAATAGATTTTCCTTCCGTATAATGTGTTAGACATGTTAGTGTCAGAATATGATGACTTATCTCTTCCAGGCAGCCCTGCAGAGGTGGCAGGACTCCAGCCTGGAGACAGAATATTATTCTTGAACGGCTTGGACATGAGGTGAGGATCTTGGCGTGTCTACCCTGTCACAACGATGACAGATACGGCTCTTCTGCCTCTGATACATTGGGCTCAATGACAAAGAAGGAAATCGGGCAACTTAGTGGATCGACCTGTAATAAAGAATGGATGATGACTTACCTGACCGCTCCTGCGTAGCCCTCCCAGTAGGGCTCTTTTTTCCCGTCTACAGTGGTGACAAGACGTCAAGGGTTTTTCAAGGCTTTAATACTGATGACCTATCCTCAGGGGGGTCCAACACCGATCATCTGTTTGGGAAGGCACAGGCGCTTCTGTGAGCGCCATGGCCTTCTCTGTGCTCACCAAGCACAGCGCCGTACATAGTATAGTGGTTGTGCTTGGTATTGCAGCTCAGCCCTATTCACTTCTATGGGACTCAGCTGCTCCTAGGCCACGTGGCCAATTAACCTGTCATCACTGGCCTAGGGAAAGCTGAGAGGAGGCCACGGTGCTACCGCGAGCTCCGGTGCCTTCAAAACAGCTGATCGGCGGGGGACCCTGGTGTCGGAGTACCACCGATCAGATACTGATGACCTATCCAGAAGATGGGTCATCAGTATAAAAGTATCGGAAAACCCCTTTAAGGCCTCTTGCAGATGAACGTAAGGGCTCCGTGCCCGTGCTGCGGTCCGCAATGCACGGGCGCAGACCCTGGGCCAGCCGCATGCGGATGGCAAAAAGATAGGACAAGTTCTATCTTTTTACGGAACGGAACACCACAGAAGCACTCTGTAGTGCTTCCGAAGGGTTCCGTTCCGTGCTTCCATTCTGCACCGTTCCACATCTCCGGATTTGTGGACCCATTCAAGTCAATGGGTCCGCATCCGTGATACGGAATGCACAGGGAACAGCGCCCATGTATTGTGGGTTCGCAATACGGCAACGGGACACCTATGTTCGTCTGCAATAGGCCTAATAATGAGCTTCTGTGTGCTGGAAAAATAATTGTAAGCGGTATTCTGACCATAATAGTCGGGGGTCCCATCACTGCAACAATGGTCCCGTGACATTAGAAGCCATAAATGCCTATGGTCAGAATACCCCTTTAATCTGGCATCAAATGGACTTGCTGAATTATCCGATCATCTAGGAAGTAAAGGAAGGTGTATAAGAAATTCACTTGTAATGGTAGAGAAATGCAAAATCAAATCTGCAACCAAGACCTTCTATTTATCGGAGGAATTTCCTAATTTCTCTCCTATTCAGTTTTCCAGGATTGTGAAATTTCATATTGATCTGACGTCCATATTCTTTGCAAAGGAAGAGAAAGTCCTGAATGATAAGACTTTCCAGGTTATTAGATGTTGGACCCTAGGAAGTTTGCTGCATGTTAATATTAAGGGGGGAATTTATCAAAATTGGGGTAAAGGAAAACCCATTGAAACCAATCAGATTCCACCTTTCATTTTCCAAAGGAGTTCTGGAAAATGAAAGGTGGAATCTGATTGGTTACTATTGTCAACTAAGCCAGTTTTCCTTTACACCAGTTTTGATATATCTGCCCCATAATGAGGCATTCAGTGCCTTGTGCCTCAGTAGCATCTTAGATTAGAGTTATAACACATGCTGTCCTGGCCCAAATAAATCCTCTATCCTTTTCTATCATTCTGCTTAGTACTTCACGTATTAGAGCACCAGTTCATCCCCAGGAGCTGCTGTTCCTATTATACTCGGGGACAAGAATTCGCAAACGCTGTCGGACATTTTATATATATGGAGAACTGTCTTCTGAACTCTCCTATCTTTGCTATATGCCTGCAGTGTAGTTTGTATAGTCTCATAGTACCGACATAAGGATGTCCACGTGACAGCCCAATGCAGATGTTTTCTTACATTTTGTACTGTTTTTCACTTTGTTTTTTATTTCTTGTGTTCTTTTCTCTCCCCTTACTTTTCATTTGTTTGCGATCATCTTGTTGATGAAGTTTGGCGGTATTTTTGGTGGTCTTTAATTTTTTTATCACGGATGGCAGTAGATGACCCGCTCCACTTTTTCCTTCTATTTTCACTTTTAGGAACTGCTGCCATGAGAAGGTGGTCTGCATGCTGCAAGGCAGTGGCGCCATGCCCACCTTAGTAGTGGAAGAGGGCAGCGTGACGTACTGCACAGGTGAGATGCTACGACGTGCATCCGTGAAAATATTCACATGCAAGGAGATTTGTATCAGAAATACATGTGTTATTATAACAGGCATTAACCTCCTTAAAGTGAAACTCCAGGAAAAAAGTGATCTTATAGATGAGCACATGCAAGGCTGCAGTTTATATCTCCAAGTATCGGCATGATAAAAGGTGTGCTGCCATCTTGTGCCCAACATATGTTACTGCAAGGTCATGAATTTCTGGAACCCTGTTAAAAGACAGATTTTCCAATAACAATGTTTGGTAATTTTCCTTCTAATGTTAACTTCATTCGTTTTTCATCTCCTGCATTACAGATTCAGACTCTGATACTACTCTCCCATCATCCGCTCTCACTTCCCTTCAGTGGGTAGCAGAAATTCTTCCCTCAAACATTCGTATACAAGGAAGGAGTTTTAGCCAACAACTGGAACATCTACTCACCCCTACAGAGCGATACACAGTGTGTAAAGCGCTAGAGAGCTTTTTTCAGCACAGGTATATAAAGAAAATAACTACTATAATACTGCCATCTACGTACACGAATATAACTACTATAATACTGCTCCTATGTACTAGAATATAACTACTATAATACTGCTCCTATGTACAAGAATATAACTACTATAATACTGCCTCCTATGTAAAGGAATATAACTACTATAATACTGCTCCTATGTACAAGAATATAACTACTATAATACTGCTCCTATGTACAAGAATATAACTACTATAATACTGCTCCTATGTACAAGAATATAAACTACTATAATACTGCCTCCTCTGTACAAGAATATACCTACTATAATACTGCTGCTATGTACAAGAATATAACTACTATAATACTGCTCCTATGTACAAGAATATAACTACTATAATACTGCCCCCTATGTACAAGAATATAACTACTATAATACTGCTCCCTATGTACAAGAATATAACTACTATAATACTGCTCCTATGTACAAGAATATAACTACTATAATACTGTTCCTATGTACAAGAATATATAACTACTATAATACTGCTCCTATGTACAAGAATATAACTACTATAATACTGCCTCCTATGTACAAGGATATAACTACTATAATACTGCCCCCTATGTACAAGAATATAACTACTATAATACTGCTCCTATGTACAAGAATATAACTACTATAATACTGCCTCCTATGTACAAGAATATAACTACTATAATACTGCTCCTATGTACAGGAATATAACTACTATAATACTGCTCCTATGTACAAGAATATAACTACTATAATACTGTTCCTATGTACAAGAATATATAACTACTATAATACTGCTCCTATGTACAAGAATATAACTACTATAATACTGCCTCCTATGTACAAGGATATAACTACTATAATACTGCCCCCTATGTACAAGAATATAACTACTATAATACTGCTCCTATGTACAAGAATATAACTACTATAATACTGCCTCCTATGTACAAGAATATAACTACTATAATACTGCTCCTATGTACAGGAATATAACTACTATAATACTGCTCCTATGTACAAGAATATAACTACTATAATACTGTTCCTATGTACAAGAATATATAACTACTATAATACTGCTCCTATGTACAAGAATATAACTACTATAATACTGCCTCCTATGTACAAGGATATAACTACTATAATACTGCTCCTATGTACAAGAATATAACTACTATAATACTGCCTCCTATGTACAAGAATATAACTACTATAATACTGCTCCTATGTACAAGAATATAGCTACTATAATACTGCTGTCTAACCCTCCTGTTAATAATGTGTGTATTGCTTCTTGTGCTTTTGTTATGTTGCTTCTTGTGCTAAAATAGAAATCCAGTTTTCCCCATCAATCTGCCCTCAATTCCCTATATTGAAAAGGTGCGAACAGAATGTTTGAAATATTTAATTTATTGAAAAGGTAAAAGTAAAATCTTGCACTGACATAAGTATTCAGACCCTTTACTCAGTACTTAGTTGAAGCCCCTTTGGCAGTGATTCCAACCTCCAGTCTTCTTGGGATTGAGGCCAGAAGGTTTGCCCCTGGATTTGGGGATTTTCTGACATTTTTCCTCTACAGATGCTCTTGAGCTCTGTCAGGTTGAATGGAGACGTTGGTGGACAGCCATTTTCAGGTCTCTCCAGAGATCTTCCATTAGTTCAGGGCTCTGGCTGTTGTCCCTCAGCCTCTCCTGTGTTGTCTTCGCTATGTAGGGTCATTGTCTTGTTGGAAGGTGAACCTTCGGCCCAGTCTGAGAGCCAGAACTCAGGATCAGGGTTCCATTAAGAATATCTCCATATGGCTTCCATGTGTCTTTTACTGAGGAGAGGCTTCTTTCTGGCCAATCTGCCATAAAGCCCAGATTGGTGGAGGCTGCAGTGATGGTTGACCTTCTGGAACATTCTCCCATCTGCACACAGGACACATTTGGAGCTGAGCCAGAGTGACCATTGGGTCCTTGGTCACCTTTCTTACCAAGATCCTTCTCCCCTTATTACTTAGTTTGGTGGGGCGGTAGCTCTAGAAAGACTCCTGATTGTCCCAAACTTCTTCAATTTAAGAATTATGGAGGCCACTGTTCTTGAGAACTTTCAGTGCAGCAGAAATGTTTTTGTCCCCTTCTCCAGATCTGTGCCTCCACACCGTCCTGTCTACAGGCAGTTCTTTCCTCCTCATGGCTTGGTTTTTGCTCTGATATGCATTGTCAACCATGAGACCTTATATAGACCGGGCTGCGTCTTTTCCAAATCATGTCCAATCACCTGAATTTACCACAAGTGATTCCAATCAAGGTGCAGAAACATCTCAAAGTGTCAGAGCAAAGGGTCTGAAAATTTATGTCCAAGCCAACCTTTGGAAAAATTGAAAATTAGCTAAAATTTCTAACATTCTGTGTTCACTCGACTCATTATCAAGTATGGAGAGCAGATTGATGGGGAAACTTGAGTTTTTTTTATTTATTTTAGCACAAGGAGCAACATAACAAAATGTGAGAAAGTGAAAGGGTCTGAAGACTTTCTGAACGCACTGTATTGTAGACATTCATAGATAGTTCTTCTCCCTCCTATGGTCTGATACATGATAAGGTCACATCTGAGGACACGCTGTGACAGCTGCTCCATCTGTGACCTCCATTGTGATCTCTTTGTGTCCTCAGGAACATTGACACTCTCATCGTGGATATATATCCGGTCCTCGACACTCCGGCCAAACAGATCATCTGGCAATTCATCTTCCAGCTGATGACATATGAGGAGCAGGAGCACTGCCAGCACAAGATCGCCCGTTTCCTGGGGTTCAAGGCAGGTCAGAGAGCTCTGTAACCGAGTGCTCACCTCCTCATGTCCATCTCCTATCACCTCCCACCACCATGGTGACCTCTACAATGACAGTACCACTGTGGGCTGTTGTGTCATAGCTGCCCTGAGATTTTACCATATACAGATTCAGGGGTGGACGCAGGATAACCTTCATTGACCACCACTGGTCAGCACACTTGGTTGGAGGAGATGGGCCCTTCATATGGATTAAGGGGTTACTATCGATATATTGTATAGTGCTAGTTCTAAGCGGGTATACCGAATCCCACAATGCACCCAAGAGCTGCGCTGTGTTCTGTCAGTCCCATAGACTTGCACTGGCGTGGCGGGCTTCATGCTTGACCACCACTCTGCAGTGAGGACCTCCATTCCACTGATTATGGGGGGACCCCCAGTGATCAGACATTTATCACCCCTCCTCTGAACAGCCCCTTTAAATGGAGCCATGCCATGTTCTGGCCTCTCCACTGGGGGGTGCACTAGAGCAGAGTCAATGATAACAATTCTAATTATTATGAAGGTGAATTCTTGAGGTTTAATGTTTTTTTTTTTGTTTTTGTTTTTTTTTTAAATATATATTACTATACGGCTTGAAGCAAGGAAAATTCTTGAACACATCGAATACGGATTTATGAGATTAATCGCTCAGCGTGCTCTCGGGCTGTCCCCTTTATTATTACAATGACAACATCTGTTCCCCCGACTCCCATCGTCTCCATCGTCCGCTCCTGCTGTCACCATAGCAACCGTATTTTCTTCCCTTAAATCCAGTTATTCGGAGGGGCCGGGTCACATGACCGCGCTATAAGTTCACCCTCTCCGTAATGCGGTTTATACAGGACTCCTCTGGTGATGACTATAATGCGCAGCCATGTAAATTAAGCTTTTAATTCCTTGATCTGCTCCAGCAAAATCCCCGTTCGGTTAGGTATTATAACTCTCAACATGCCGCTCGCCCTGGTTGAATTACGCCCCAGCCCTGATATGTGACGCTGCCATAAAACTAATAATGGCGTCCATTTTTAGATGATCCTTTTTGCTCAAATATTATCTTTTGCTCTTTTCTATGCAGCTGGCATGGACGCCGATATTGGGGTCCCGCATCGAGGGTCTCTCCATGGACAGGCAATGTACCAGGGGAGCATACGGGCACCACCCGCGGAGGAAGGGAAGATGGGTGACTATAATTCACGTATTAACACTTTATATGCCTTAGCTATTATTCAGTTATGTGCTTTTAGGAAAAAAAAAAAAAGGGGGGCGTTCCTTTTGGAGGATACCACACGTGCCATGTGAACAAACTCAGCTCTGCTACATCTACATACCTCCTAAATGTATAAAGTACAAACAGTGACGTGTATTCTGTATAAAGTTGTATTTTACCGGTCAGAGCTATGAAAATAAAGTAATTTAAAGCGAGTCACCTCCGAAATCGGTTTCAAAGTAAACATACCGCCATGTAGGGTAGGTGCCCCAAAATATAATCAGACCTTTCCTGTGCAAATTCAATACTCCGAGCCTGAGAAATGCTTCTTTTTATTCTTATGCAAATAAGCAGTTTGGTGCACCATGGGCGGGGCCTCTCAGCTTTAGTGCACCGCCGCTTCCCTTGTAACGCCGCCAGACCTCCCCCCTTAGTTTGAATGACAGTCCCCGACAGCCACTGTGATAAATCTGGTAAGGCATCCAATACAGATACCTATTTCCCCTCCCCAAAAAGGTTTAGAAAAAGGGCGTGGCCTTTGCCTTTTGCTCCTCCCACTGCCTTGTCCACAGTGTAGACAGAGCAAGGCTAAGCCATGGTCTCTAAACTCCACCTCCTCCATAGTTGCCAACTGTCCCAAATTTTCTGGGACTGTCAAATTCGGCAAATTCGCGCAGTCCCAGGCCGAAAATGGGTGGGGCTAACTCAACCTCCATAAGTGGGTGTTTCCAGGTGGATCTAGGATGTTCTTCAGGGGTGGGGCTTATATGCCCCGATTTTACCAACTGAGATGTTGGTAAGTATGTCCTTCCTATATCTAAGCCATCGTCTCTAAACTCCACCTCTTCCATAGTTACCAACTGTCCCAAATTTTCTGGGACTGTCAAATTCGCGCAGTCCCAGGCCGAAAATGGGTGGGGCTAACTCAAACTCCATAAGTGGGTGGATCTGGGATGTTCCTCAGGGGTGGGGCTTATATGCCCTGATTTTACCAACTGAGATGTTGGTAAGTATGTCCTTCCTATATCTGAAAACAGAAAGGCCCCCCCCCTTTCTAAATTTGCAGTTCCTTTAAGAGAGCTCATGGGCTCATGTAATAACGTAGTGTATTTCTCTCACACAGTTGCCCAGTGTGACCCAATGGAAGTTACTCCCCGTCTGACGTCAGGAGAGAGACAAGCGGGAGACGGGACGTCGTTACCCGAAACGCCGAACCCCAAAATGGTCTGCACTACTGTCTTATGTGAATTGCGTCTGTACATTGCGTGTTAGGGGTCAGCAGGTTTCTGTGGACCGCGGTTACATAGCTGGTGTATCACTGATAGGATTAAATAACTTTGTTCAGTGGAAAGATTTTACATGTCATCAGAAGCTGTCAGTAGTGCAGCCTCAGGCTTTGGGCCTGTAACTTCCACCCTTTATATCTCAGCACAGGAGTAAGAGATTAATAACCGGTTTTCAGAATATTATTGCACATGAGAGGACTTTTTATACCTGACTTCTAGTAGGTCACCTTTAAAATATATTCACTGCCTGCAGTGGAGGTAGCCATTTTTGTAGAATACTAATTAGCAATTCATAAGGCAATCGCATAACGTTCTGCGTCTGTTGATGTGTTGTCTGAATAAACCCTTAAAAAGTCCCTGCCTGTTTTACTACATTCTGGAGTTGATTTCCTGTGTTTTCTGGTACCTCTGTTATTACCCCTAGAAATGTATGACTGAGTTGACAACTGGGAGCTACCATTCCTTTGGTCAATTGGCTTGTCTGTGTCCAGTCCGACAGTGGGTGGTATTAGACTGTGTAGGAATATACACCCTCTTTTGACAAGGGGGATGGTAACACCCAGTTGGTCATACATTTCCAGGAGGAATAACAGAGGGATCAGCACAGCTGTTATTGTATGGAGCATACACCTTCATATACCCTCGTCCTTATACTGACACTTTCTTCTTTTTGCCTCTTTCTCCCTCCTCCGTGTTTAGATGTCGGCCGTTTATGCGGAATTAGAGAACCGCTTCATTAATAATATGCCGGGTAAACTGAGCAGCTTGAGATCCCGCGGGTCGTGTAACCTCTACCACACCACAGGTACTACTACTGCAATCCTCCTGAGACTTTCTACTTGTCTCTTCCGTTTTAGCTCATGTAATTGGATGCCTTCTGTACCCAGGAGAGCGCAAGCTGGTGCAAGGTGGTCACTGGCAAAATTCTGCGCCCCCTTCTGACCCGTGCCCTCCACGCCCACCCAGTGCCCCGTCGCCCAGCAGCTCCGAGTCAAATCCTTATGTCAGCCTGGATGGAAGTTTACCACCGTCGCCAACTCACAGAAAGATCTTCACCTTCTCTCGACCAAGCCGCTCCCGAGACACTGACCGATTCTTGGATGTGCTGAGCCGGCAGCTGGGACAGAACTTGGCCATCACCGATCAGTTTCTTACTCCTGAGAATGACTACGAAGAGGTAAGGGACTTGAATGAGTGTTAATCCTGAGCTGCCTGCTTCATGAATAGAATGCCAGGACTGCAGTAAAATGCGGAACTTGTGGATGAGCAGGAAATTAGGGGATGTAACTATAATAATAGGCAATTAGACCCTTAAAGGAAAATTTTGGGCAAAAATGATAAAGGGGGTTATCCCTAGAGTGGGGTATGATACAGGAAGTCCAAAAAATCCTTGTGTGCTCTGCCCCCTCAGGCCTTGTACTAGGCAGAACACATTGTGTCAGTTTTATCTGGAGTGTTCCTTTAAGAAAGCTAGGTGACAACTCCTATTGGCACAGCAATGACGACTACTAGGGGTTGTCACTCAGCGACTCAGAGGCATAAAGGGCGGGCACAATTTACTTGCCCTTTTTTTCACTAGACTTTTTTGCAGATGAGCTTTCAAGATGACCACCTGAGCTGTGCCCCACGCGCAGTGAGCACGACCAGCGAGTCAGCGGGCAGCAGTGAAGATGGCAGCTCGCTCACCTATTCCTCAGTATCCGACCACATCCCCCCACCCCCACACAGCCCCCCTCCTCCACCGCCTCCGCAGAATCCAAGAGGGGAGCAAGCCCGCAAAAAGGAAATATCCAAAACAGCGCCCCCTTCCTTTCCTCGAGGTGTGGGGGGTTGTATTCAACCACCTTTACCTCCAGCTCCCCCTCCTCTCCCCATACCCCCTGTTCCTCCGGCACCACCTCTAGAGCCCCTGGCACATCGTGGCATGCACCGGCGCAGCGAGTCCAGCCACATGAGCGTGAAGAGACTACGGTGGGAACAGGTGGAAAACTCCGAAGGGACGATATGGGGGCAGGTAAGTCGTCTGCTTTGGACTTCCAACCATGGTCCCAGTGCTGTAAGGCAGCAGTGCTACCCGCCGGCCTTATTGTTCAGGGGGCGTAGCTATAGTTGTGGCAATGGTTGCCATTGTATTGCGCCCTAAGGGGGGCCCAAAATGTAATTTTAGGATCCATAAAGAACATCTCTCATTCTGGAGGACCAGGAAAGTCTGTGCATTACATGGACAGTCCATTGGTTTTAAAAGGCATCATGCAATACTTAATTTTCCCTGTAGAGGCGCTGCAGGGAAACTGAACATTTGCTACTAGGTCCCTCCACAGATTGCAACTGATTGTTAGGGGGCTCAGCAGCAGGACACAGTGGGGGACTTCTTCTAGCAAAAAAGGTGGTCTATGGTGGATTCAACGCCTACTCCTCAAACCCAATGACTTTTCCAATCTTTCTGCAGTTAGGGGAAGATTCAGACTATGAAAAACTTAGCGACATGGTGAAGTACCTGGACCTGGAGCTGCACTTCGGTACCCAGAAATCAGCACGTAAGCAGAGAATGGACCATTATGTGTCATCATAACCCCCAATATGTACCAGCCAGATTCATATAATAAAAAAAAATGTGTCTCCATGGATACAGACTACAAACAATTCCATGTGTAGTCTGATTTCTTGACTTCATGCTAATATACATTCGGTAAGAAGAAGATGGATGGAAGGAAGTATGACTGTAGGATCAGACTACACAAGGTTTGTTTGTAGTCTGTAACCATGGAGACACATCTGCATACACAAAATAGTAGGAGATTTGAAATCAAGACTAATGCAAGACATGGACGTAACTGTTGATATTTCTTTCTTACAGTCCTCCCAGTGATGCCAGAATCCATGAAAAACAAAGGTGCTGTTCAAATTTTGTCTCACAAAAAGGCCTACAACACAGGTATGACAATATGTCAGCTCCCTGGAATATTGCAGAATAACACATGTGGGGGAGGGGAGAAACCTGTATTATACTCTAGAGCTGCATTCAGAGTTCTGCAGACTTCACCTCTTAAACCTGCCAGGTTTGCTGGTCCAGGGTCTGCACAGAGATTCTTTTGCTAGTTTGCATTTTAGGAACAGTCATACTAACTTCATACATGTACAGTAATTATAGTAATATGATCGAGGGGAAACAAACATTACATGAGCTTAGCTAAGTGGACTGTTTCCAGTGACAACAAGCAGAATAGTGAGTGCAGCTCTGGAGTGTAATACAGGATGTAACTCAGGATCAGTACAGGATAAGTAATGTAATGCATGTACACAGTGACTCCACCAGCAGAATAGTGAGTGCAGCTCTGGAGTATAATACAGGATGTAACTCAGGATCAGTACAGGATAAGTAATGTAATGTATGTACACAGTGACTGCACCAGCAGAATAGTGAGTGCAGCTCTGGAGTATAATACAGGAAGTAACTCAGGATCAGTACAGGATAAGTAATGTAATGCGTGTACACAGTGACTGCACCAGCAGAATAGTGAGTGCAGCTCTGGAGTATAATACAGGATGTAACTCATGATCAGTACAGGATAAGTAATGTAATGTATGTACACAGTGACTCCACCAGCAGAATAGTGAGTGCAGCTCTGGAGTATAATACAGGATGTAACTCAGGATCAGTACAGGATAAGTAATGTAATGTATGTACACAGTGACTGCACCAGCAGAATAGTGAGTGCAGCTCTGGAGTATAATACAGGAAGTAACTCAGGATCAGTACAGGATAAGTAATGTAATGCGTGTACACAGTGACTGCACCAGCAGAATAGTGAGTGCAGCTCTGGAGTATAATACAGGATGTAACTCAGGATCAGTACAGGATAAGTAATGTAATGTATGTACACAGTGACTGCACCAGCAGAATAGTGAGTGCAGCTCTGGAGTATAATACAGGATGTAACTCAGGATCAGTACAGGATAAGTAATGTAATGTATGTACACAGTGACTGCACCAGCAGAATAGTAAGTGCAGCTCTGGAGTATAATACAGGATGTAACTCATGATCAGTACAGGATAAGTAATGTATGTACACAGTGACTCCACCAGCAGAATAGTGAGTGCAGCTCTGGAGTGTAATACAGGATGTAACTCAGGATCAGTACAGGATAAGTAATGTATGTACACAGTGACTGCACCAGCAGAATAGTGAGTGCAGCTCTGGAATACACAATGGGGGTCATTTATTAAGACCATCATTTTTGGGTTTTCTTGTTTATACCTTTTACTCCGCATTGCTGCCGGTAAATGCACTTAATTTATGACCTTGCATAATTTAGGCGCATCTTTGGTAGTCCTTGCCCTGCCAGAAAAAAGGCATAAAACTGTTCGTAAACGACCCCCAGCGACTACACCAGCCGAATAGTGAGTTCAGCTCTACAGGATATAATACAGGATATAATTCAGGATCTGTACAGGATAATGTAATGTGAAGTATGTACACAGTAACTGCACCAGCAGAATAGTGAGTGCTGCTCTGGAGTATAATACAGGATATAATTCAGGATCTGTACAAGATAATGTAGTGTAAAGTATGGTAGTGTAAGATTGTGCCTTCTCTTCCAGCTATCCTGATTGCACACTTAAAGCTCACGCACCAGGAGCTGCGACACATACTGATGACAATGGAGAACGAGAGGCTGGAGCCCTCACACATTAAGCAGCTGTTGCTCTATGCACCAGGTGAAGAGGAGAGGAAGCATTTCCAGTCCTATTCTGGGAGTCCCAGCAAGCTGAGCGAGCCTGACCAGTTTGCATTGCAGGTAACAGTAGAGGGGATTCTAAGTCCACATTATCGATAATTGGAGAAATTATTTATAGGGCGAGCAGCTCCACATGGAAGCAGATAGCACTGATGGGGAGATGCGAGTTGGGAAAAGATTTCGGAACTAGGTTGGCACCAGATACATCTGTGGGCACCGTCCACTTTGTTCTAGTGATCAGCTGTGTCTGTACATTATAGTCTCCAGCAATATCATGTGGATGAGCAAATATTGACAGCACTCCAGATTTCCGGGATCTCCGAACCCGAAAGGACCCGATGCTATGAAGATTGTTCGGGGCCTCTTGGTTCTGGTGATTGATGGGTGTCCCTGCTTATCGATCCCCTCTAATGACTCGTCAGAAGGGCTTTGTATGCTACAAATGGAAGTGCGCCTTTTTTTGCACCTGAATTAGTTGCAAAAACAGTCTAATTTGTACTCCACCCCAGGGCTGGCGTACTTTACTTCGTGTGTTTTCAGCTGCTGAAGCGCAACTTTTTTTTGCCTTAAAAGTCACACTTTCCTGGAGAGATGCAACTTTTCTCCGCAATGATGCGACTTTTTTCATACGCAAATAAATTAGATCAGTCTAAGTGAATATGAACCTGTCGTACTGAAAAACAACCACCAGGGGTCAGACTAATAACAATACGCTGAGTTTAAGGGTCCATTCACACGTCCGTAGTGTATTGCGGATCCGCAATCCACCCGGCAGGCACCCCCATAGAACTGCCTATTCTTGTCCGCAATTGCGGACAAGAATAGGACATGTTCTATTTTTTTATTTGTTCTATTTCCGCGGACCGGAAGATCGGGGGCGCGCTCCGGAAATGCGGATGCGGACAGCACACTGTGTGCTGTCTGCATCCATTCCTGCCCGATAGAGAAGGAATGGGTCCGCACCTGTTCTGCAGAATTGCGGAACAGGTGCGGACACATTCACGGATGTGTGAATGGACCCTAATTCATCAACGGCCGTGTGACTGAATACTCGGCAAAAGAAAGACAGACGAATGAAATATCCCAGTCTAATTATATGGCCCAAAACAGGCTTGCTTGATAAATGTGCCCCACTGTCTGTGTTGCATCCAGATTATTTGCAGACCCATTGATTTCAGTGGATCCGTGGCCTGCATTTTGCGGCCAAGTATAGGACGGTTCTGTCTTTTTGCGGAATGGACATACGGATGTGGAAAGCACTCGGATCACATTATATGTCCATTCTGCAAAGTATAGAACGTGCTCTATTCTTGGCTGCAAAATGCAGACCACGGACCCATTAAAGTCAATGGGTGTGCAAATAAACGGATGCAACACAGACGTCACACTGATGTGATCCGCAAAAATACTTACAGCCATGCACGAGGCCTTACTCAATTTTTTTTGGGTCCTCTGCAGATGATGCAAGTTCCAGACTATAAGTTGCGGCTGAGAAGTCTCCTCTTTAAGAGCACCCTGCAGGAGAAGACGGAGGAGATCCGGGCCAGTTGTGACTGCGTCCTTAAGGCCTCTGCGGAACTGAAAGGCAGCAAAAAGCTGGCAAAGATCCTGGAGGTGAGACGGTTACCAGATATCCCGCGAAGAGACCATGGCACAACTAAGTATTTAGGGACACTATTACCGCCATATTCTAGGCTGTATTCACATACGCCACCGGATTTGTGGTGACCATATTTTCTTAGCAGAGTCATTTTTAATGCATGTAATAGGGTTTTTAACTTCCTTTAGGTAGGTACGGGTGGATAAAGGATGTGTCCTGTAGATAAGGTTTTTTTCCATTAAGACAACGTATGCTCCCCTCCCCCCATGCGCACAGATGAAACATTTATCCCCTATCCTGTGGAGGGGGGATAGGTTGTCTTAACGGGACAATCCCTTTTAGACCTCTTTCACACTGGCATGTGTGCCCCGTTGCCGTATTGCGGGCCGCAAAAAGCGGGCCGCAATGCATGAGCACAGTCCGTGGGGCAGCCGCAGCGGATCGCGGACCCATTCACTTGAATGGGTCCGCGATCTGGCCGTTCCGCAAAAAGATAGGACATGTTCTATCTTTTTGCGGAACGGAAGTACGGGACGAAACCCCACGGAAGCACTCCGTAGTGCTTCCGTAGGGTTCCGTTGCGTGATTCCGTTCCGCATCTCCGATTTGCGGACACATTCAAGTGAATGGGTCTGCATCCGTGATGCGGAATGCCCACGGAACGGCACCCGTGTATTGCGGATCCGCAAATGCGGTCTGCAATACGGCAACGGGGTGCACACGCCAGTGGGAAAGAGGCCTAACAGGCACATCATGTAGATACCATGGGGCACATTTATTAAGACTGGTGCCGGTCTTTTAGACTCCGGTCTTAGTAACCCCTATACCTGGCGGTGGATCCACCAGTTATGTGGAGGCGCCAGCCTCTACATAACTTTGGCATATCCATCGCCGATTTTAAATGTAAGATAGCTTCCTTTCTGCCCCCCCCCCCCCTTTTTTTAGACCTGGCGTGAGCGTGGAAGAAGTTGCAGATTCTGCCACAACATGGCGTGCGACAGAATCTGCGCCAGATATACCTGTTCTTAAATGACCCCCTATAACTGAGTGATATCCGCTGCTATCTAGGAGCTGGTAGTTAGTGTAAGGGTCCATTCACACGTCCGTTGTGTATTACAGATCCGCAATACACCGGGCTGGCACCCCAATAGAGATGCCTATTCTTGTCCGCTATTGCGGACAAGAATAGGACATGTTCTATTTTTTCAGGGAGCCGCGGACCAGAAATGCGGATAGCACACTGTGTGCTGTCCGCATCTCTTCCAGGCCCCATTGAAAATCCGGATCCGGACCCATTCTACGGACATGTGAATGGACCCTAAGGGTGTATTCATATCATGATGGCGTGGAACGGGGGTGGGAGACTCCTCAAAAACTGGCACATGTTAGTACATCCTAACAATAGACGCGATTAAAAATTGGTTTGGGCTTAAAACATTGCGCAAATCTCAGTGGCATGATTTACATCGTTAGGGTGATAACTAACTTTAAAGGCTAGGTACATTTCAGGGACATTTTTTAAAGGATTGCATTGTACTTATTTTGGGTTAAAGTAATTTTTTCAATTCATCTTTATTAAAAATATTCAGCCATTTTTGAGATACAAGGGTTAAAAAGATCAGTCTGTTTGCAAGCTGTGACTTTCTGTTTTCTTTGAATCCCATCATCTGGCTTATTTGTAGCTCTTGTCTCACATCTCCTGACCTCATAAACACTTATTTAAGCCATATTGTTATCAGTTTGATAAGAATTGAGCTATAATGAGTGTTTATGAGGTCAGGAGATCAGAGAGAAGAGCTACACATGAGCCGTCAGCTGACCGGCATTCCAAGAAAACAAAAAGTCACATTTGCAAACAGACCGATGTTTTAAACCTTGTTTCTCAGAAACTGCTTAACATTTTTAATAACGACCAATTGAAAAAATGATTGTTTGCCCAAAATGAGTAAAATGAAATCATAAAAAAAAATTGCCCCTAAATATGTACATATCCTTAACCACTTAAGGACCACAGGTTTATACCCCCCTAGTGACCAGGCCCTTTTTTACAAATCGGCACTCCACAACTTTAGCGGTTTATTGCTCGGTCATGCAACTTACCATACAAATGAATTTTACCTCCTTTTCTTCTCACTAATAGAGCTTTCATTTGGTGGTATTTCATTGCTGCTGACATTTTAACTTTTTTTGTTATTAATCAAAATTTAACGATTTTTTTGCAAAAAAATGTCATTTTTCACTTTCAGTTGTAAAATTTTGCAAAAAAAACGACATCCATATATAAATTTTTCGCTAAATTTATTGTTCTACATGTCTTTGATTAAAAAAAAATGTTTGGGTAAAAAAAAAATGGTTTGGGTAAAAGTTATAGCGTTTACAAACTATGGTACAAAAATGTGAATTTCCGCTTTTTGAAGCAGCTCTGACTTTCTGAGCACCTGTCATGTTTCCTGAGGTTCTACAATGCCCAAAAAGTAGAAAAACCCCACAAATGACCCCATTTCGGAAAGTAGACACCCTGAGGTATTCGCTGATGGGCATAGTGAGTTCATAGAACTTTTTGTTTTTTGTCACAAGTTAGCGGAAAATGATGATTTATTATTATTTTTTTTTTTTTCTTACAAAGTCTCATATTCCACTAACTTGTGACAAAAAATAAAAACTTCCATGAACTCACTATGCCCATCACGGAATACCTTGGGGTGTCTTCTTTCCAAAATGGGGTCACTTGTGGGGTAGTTATACTGCCCTGGCAATTTAGGGGCCCAAATGTGTGAGAAGAACTTTGCAATCGAAATGTGTAAAAAATGGCCGGTGAAATCCTAAAGGTGTTCTTTGGAATATGTGCCCCTTTGCCCACCTAGGCTGCAAAAAAGTGTCACACATCTGGTATCGCCGTACTCAGGAGAAGTTGGGGAATGTGTTTTGGGGTGTAATTTTACATATACCCATGCTGGGTGAGAGAAATATCTTGGCAAAAGACAACTTTTCCCATTTTTTTAATACACAGTTGGCATTTGACCAAGATATTTCTCTCATCCAGCATGGGTATATGTAAAATGACACCCCAAAACACATTCCCCAACTTCTCCTGAGTACGGCGATACCAGATGTGTGACACTTTTTTGCAGCCTAGGTGGGCAAAGGGGCACATATTCCAAAGAACACCTTTAGGATTTCACCGGCCATTTTTTACACATTTCGATTGCAAAGTTCTTCTCACACATCTGGTATCGCCGTACTCAGGAGAAGTTGCGGAATGTGTTTTGGGGTGTCATTTTACATATACCCATGCTGGGTGATAGAAATATCTCGGCAAAAGACAACTTTTCCCATTTTTTTTATACAAAGTTGGCATTTGACCAAGATATTTATCTCACCCAGCATGGGTATATGTAAAATGACACCCCAAAACACATTCCCCAACTTCTCCTGAGTACGGCGATACCACATGTGTGACACTTTTTTGCAGCCTAGATGCGCAAAGCGGCCCAAATTCCTTTTAGGAGGGCATTTTTAGACATTTGGATCCCAGACTTCTTCTCACGCTTTCGGGCCCCTAACATGCCAGGGCAGTATAAATACCCCACATGTGACCCCATTTTGGAAAGAAGACACCCTAAGGTATTCCGTGAGGGGTATGGCGAGTTCCTAGAATTTTTTTTTTTGGCACAAGTTAGCGGAAATTGATTTTTTTTGTATTTTCTCACAAAGTCTCCCTTTCTGCTAACTTGGGACAAAAATTTCAATCTTTCATGGATTCAATATGCCCCTCAGCAAATACCTTGGGGTGTCTTCTTTCCAAAATGGGGTCACATGTGGGGTACTTATACTGCCCTGGCATTTTAGGGGCCCTACAGCGTCAGAAGAAGTCTGGAATATAAATGTCGAAAAAAATTTACGCATTTGGATTCCGTGAGGGGTATGGTGAGTTCATGTGAGATTTTATTTTTTGACACAAGTTAGTCAATTTCCGCTAACTTGTGCCCAAAAAAATGTCTACATGGAGCCTTACAGGGGGTGATCAATGACAGGGGGGTGATCAGAGAATCTATATGGGGTGATCACCCCCCTGTCATTGATCACACCCCTGTCATTGATCACCCCCCTGTAAGGCTCCATTCAGACATCCGTATGATTTTTTACGGATCCACGGATACATGGATCGGATCCGCAAAACACATGCGGACGTCTGAATGGAGCCTTACAGGGGGGTGATCACCCATATAGACTCCCTGATCACCTTCGTCATTGATCACCCCCCTGTAAGGCTCCATTCAGACGTCCGTATGATTTTTTACGGATCCACGGATACATGGATCGGATCCGCAAAACACATGCGGACGTCTGAATGGAGCCTTACAGGGGGGTGATCAATGACAGAGGGGTGATCACCCATATAGACTCCCTGATCACCTTCGTCATTGATCACCCCCCTGTAAGGCTCCATTCAGACGTCCGTATGATTTTTTACGGATCCACGGATACATGGATCGGATCCGCAAAACACATGCGGACGTCTGAATGGAGCCTTACAGGGGGTGATCAATGACAGAGGGGTGATCACCCATATAGACTCCCTGATCACCTTCGTCATTGATCACCCCCCTGTAAGGCTCCATTCAGACGTCCGCATGTGTTTTGCGGATCCGATCCATGTATCCGTGGATCCGTAAAAAATCATACGGACGTCTGAATGGAGCCTTACAGGGGGGTGATCAATGACAGGGGGTGACCAGGGAGTGTATATGGGGTGATCACCCCCCTGTCACTGATCACCCCCCTGTAAGGCTCCATTCAGACGTCCGTATGTGTTTTGCGGATCCGATCCATGGATCCGAGGATCCGTAAAAATCATACGGACGTCTGAATGGAGCCTTACAGGGGGGTGATCAATGACAGGGGGGTGATCAATGACAGGGGGTGATCAGGAAGTCTATATGGGTGATCACCCCTCTGTCATTGATCACCCCCTGTAAGGCTCCATTCAGACGTCCGTATGTGTTTTGCGGATCCGATCCATGTATCCGTGGATCCGTAAAAATCATACGGACGTCTGAATGGAGCCTTACAGGGGGGTGATCAATGACGGGGGAGATCAGGGAGTCTATATGGGTGATCACTCCTCTGTAATTGATCACCCCCCTGTAAGGCTCCATTCAGACGTCCGCATGTGTTTTGCGGATCCGATCCATGTATCAGTGGATCCGTAAAAATCATACGGACGTCTGAATGGAGCCTGACAGGGGGGTGATCAATGACAGGGAAGTGATCAGGAAGTCTATATGCGTGATCACCCCCTTGTCATTGATCACCCCCCTGTAAGGCTCCATTCAGACGTCCGTATGCGTTTTGCGGATCCGATCCATGTATCCGTGGATCCGTAAAAATCATACGGACCTCTGAATGGAGCCTGACAGGGGGGTGATCAATGACAGGGGGGTGATCAGGGAGTCTATATGGGCTGATCAGTGGTTTATAAAGGGTTAATAAGTGACAGGGGGGGGTGTAGTGTAGTGGTGTTTGGTGCTACTTTAGTGAGCTGCCTGAGTCCTCTGGTGGTCGATCCTAACAAAAGGGACCACCAGAGGACCAGGTAGCAGGTATATTAGACGCTGTTATCAAAACAGCGTCTAATCTGCCTGTTAGGGGTTAAAAAAATCACATCTCCAGCCTGCCAGCGAGCGATCGCCGCTGGTAGGCTGGAGATCCACTCGCTTACCTCCCGTTCCTGTGAACGCGCGCGTCTGCGTGCGCGCGTTCACAGGAAATCTCGGCTCACGCGAGATGACGCCTATTGGCGTTAGCGTAGCCTGGGAGAGCCGCCGCGATGACTCCTTTCGGCGTTAGCGTAGTGCTAAGTGGTTAAAGAGAAACTTCATAACTTTGTCTGTAAAGGTGCCCCCCCAAAAAAGGAAGAGAACTTTTTATGTAGTTGAGTTCTTTCCCCATGTCGTAGTTATAACTATTGCTAAGTGATCACCAAGATGAGCGGGGGTGGAGCTATACTGGGTGCAGAGCGGGTGCTTGCACACAGAATCTGTTGCCTGAGGGGGTCCAAGGCCCCTCTGCTTCATTAGAAGGGTCCAGTATTGTAATTGGCACAGGTGGGGGGCCTGTTACAGATTTGGTAGTTGGGGGGCTTGTTACAGATTTAGTAGGGGGGGGGGGGCCTGTTACAGATTTGGTAGTTGGGGGGGGGGCTGTTACAGATTTAGTAGGTGGGGGGGCCTGTTAAGAATTTGGTAGTTGGGGGGGGGCCTGTTACAGACTTGGTAGTTGCGGGGGCCTGTTACAGATTTGGTAGTTGGGGGGGCCTGTTACAGATTTGGTAGGTGGGGGGGGGGGGCCTGTTACAGATTTGGTAGGTGGGGGGCTGTTACAGATTTGGTAGTTGGGGGGGGGGGGCCTGTTACAGATTTGGAAGGTGGGGTGCTGTTACAGATTTGGTAGGTGATGGCTTGTTACATATTTGTTAGGTGGGGGGGGCCTGTTACAGATTTGGTAGTTGGGGGGGCTGTTACAGATTTGTTAGGTGGGGGGGGGGGCCTGTTACAGATTTGTTAGGTGGGGGGGCCTGTTACAGATTTGTTAGGTGGGGGGGCCTGTTACAGATTTGGTAGGTGGGGGGCCTGTTACAGATTTGTTAGGTGGGGGGGCCTGTTACAGATTTGGTAGTTGGGGGGGGGGGGGGCCTGTTACAGATTTGGTAGTTGGGGGGGCCTGTTACAGATTTGGTAGGTGGGGGGCCTGTTACAGATTTGGTAGGTGGGGGGCCTGTTACAGATTTGGTAGTTGGGGGGGCCTGTTACAGATTTGGTAGTTGGGGGGGGGGGGCCTGTTACAGATTTGGTAGTTGGGGGGGCCTGTTACAGATTTAGTAGGTGGGGGGCCTGTTACAGATTTAGTAGGTGGGGGGCTGTCACAGATTTGGTAGGTGGGGGGCTGTTATAGATTTGGTAGGTGGGGGGCTGTTATAGATTTGGTAGGTGGGGGGCTGTTATAGATTTGGTAGGTGGGGGGCTGTTATAGATTTGGTAGGTGGGGGGCTGTTACAGATTTGGTAGGTGGGGGGCCTGTTATAGATTTTGTAGGTGGGGGGCTTGTTACAGATTTGGCAGGGGGGGACTGTTACAGATTTGCTAGGTGGGGGGCCTGTTACAGATTTGGTAGGTGGGGGGCTTTATACAGATTTGGTAGGTGGGGGGCCTGTTATAGATTTGGCATTGGGCCATAGTTTTCCCGTATACATACCTGTAAGCCCCATATTACTTATGAACTGCATAAGGCTTCATAGCCTCGCCGGTGCAGATTGTCGCTCCCTCCCGTGTCATGTAATGCGGGGTTGATAGTGCCTCTACTTTAGTTTCCGGTGTTCATAAAGAAGCCATTGATTGCCCTTTACTGCAGTGTTCTATAAAACCATATTGATCCTGAAAGGGAAAGTTGCTGACTGCACAGTGTACGGGACGTTACTGGGGCGTAGGAGGTGATGGGACTGTAAGAGCTGACCGCAGTGTATAGTGTCTGAGCAACATCCAGTCGCTGACCGTGCACAATCATCTAGGAGTGGGAAATTCAGACTAGAAAATATATTTTAAAAAAATCTCTTCTACCTCTTTTCAACACCTTAGGCAAGGTGCTGAATCTCCTTCAAGGAGCTATCCCATCATTAATGTAAAAAATGAAAATCAGACATCATATAGGACATGACAGTCTCTTTCTAACAAAGCTAGAACCAGCCCTGTGCCTCACATGGATCCAGAGATCTCCTCATTCATTGCTCCAATTGCTCTGCTAGATTATCTTCAGCCTGACAGCTCGGGAAGCGGCGTGTCCTTTCTGCTGCAGCTTTCTCCCTGTAACTGCCACAGCTTCTAATAGAACATATGGCTGGTGGCAGTTGAAGATTTAAAATGAGCATGTGCGACCACTATGTGAGATGGACAAAAAAAATAAGGAAAAGAACAAACAGCAGGTGGCGCTATACAGATACATTTTATTGAATAACTCAGCGGCCGTACTAAATTTTTAAATTCCATGCAATTACAAAAGTAACCAGATCCAGGTGCTGGTTTGAAAAATGTAGAATATGTTTTGTGACACAACCCCTTTAAATAGACCATTCATGTATCGAGACTTATTGGCAATGCTCCATGGGAAACTAATATATAAAGAGGTATCTCCCAAGAAAGAGAACCATCTCTCCAGCGCCACCTATTGGAAGTGGCTTCCCTATGACCCAAGATCCAACTCCATAGTGCTTTCAGTAAGTGTCCATGCAGGACTGGTCTTTGCAAGGAGATTCAGCACCCCACTAAAGCCGCTTTTAAGACATCGCACTGAGCCAGCCAGAATCCTACTCCGTACTGGTTGGTGGTAAGCACCCCAAAACAGCCATCCGCTGATGGATATCTGGTCCGGGTATATTCCCTTGTCACAAAGTAGGCTCTTGACTCATAGGGAGCCACTTCCAATAGGTGGCGCTGATGAGAAGCTTCTCTTTCTTGGGAGATACTTCTTTACATGTTCATTTCAACACCCTAATGCTTGTCACACAATCAGATTATACTCTGCTTGGTTATTGATAGACTGTATAATACCGCCATACAGTGCCCAAATAACGCTGCCCAATAAAAATAAAAAAAACACCATTCGGGGACCAGGCATGGGATCAGGGAGCAAAACCTTCAGTAGACAGTAATGGTGCATCCTAGGGCTGGCCTTGTCTCTCTGCTGGTTCAGTGTCTGCACAGGTCCCTTGTGCTGCATCCCCCACCAGCAATACTATAGTAATACCACCCAAAATGTAAATCCCCAATCTATCTAGGGACACCATTAAACATCCACGATCGAGAACATTTGCATAAAGTCTTTGAGGGCCATTTGACGGCATAATCGTGCAAAAAAAACTGCATGGTTGGCGGGTGTGCACCAGGGGCAAGGCGGCACTGTCCTGTCTGCAGTGGGGACCAAGCAAGGCTCCCTATAGCTAAGCAGCTGAGCGTGGAGGGCCCCAGAACAAAATGGGCTCCTAAAGTCCTGCCAGGTCTTTTTATGCTGTGAAATGTTGCAGATTTTTGGGGCTGAAGGAGCTAAGGTATCAGAAAGAGCCGCCCCCCTGAGGTGCATGCCTGAGCCCCCTGATAAGGTGTACCGATATCGGGGTATGTGTGGGGGGGGGGGGGGGGGGTGCTGACTGGTTCCAGCCTGGGCCGTCTCTGCCATTGTCACCGAATGATTAATACGGGCAGAGAACGGGCAGCCCCATGCCGAGCGGTGCGGCAGCTGCATGGCTGCCATGTGTTATTAAAGCAATCTATTATTACCAGTCATGAAACCCTCCCTCAAGGCTACAATCCTATACTTAATAAAGCAGCGCACACATCAGGAGGCTCTTCGGTCCACAATTCTCTGCTGATTATTTTCACGTCGTATCTTTTTAGAGCGATCAGAGCTTAGTTCTCCTGATACAGAGCTCCAAATCCCCTGCTGGCCCCTAACGCAGCCATAAACGCAGCCACCACTAGGAGGGCGCTTAGGATCGGATTGCACTTGTAAGTGATTGACTTCAATGGGAGCTGTATAGTTTTGTATGCAGTGAGCTCCCCCTAGTGGTGGAGGCTGATTGTTGGGAATCACAGCAATCCGCTAAGGCTACTTTCACATTAGCGTTTCTCTTTTCCGGCATAGAGTTCCGTCACAGGGGCTCTATACCCGTCACAGGGGCTCTATACCCGAAAAGAACTGATCAGGTATATCCCCATGGATTCTGAATGGAGAGTAAGGCTATTTTCACACTAGCGGCAGGACGGATCCGATAGGCTGTTCATCCTGTCGGATCTGTCCTGCCGCTATTTCGCCGTGCCGCCGGACCGCCGCTCCGTCCCCATTGACTATAATGGGGACGGGGGGCGGAGCTTCGGCACAGCACGGCAGTGCACGGCGAGAGGCTGCCGGACTAAAAATACTGCATGTCCGACTTTTTAGTCCGGCGGCCTCTCGCCGTGCTGCGCCGGAGCTCTGCCCCTGTCCCCAGATGACACCGGAAAGGCTGATCCTGATCAGTCTTACTAATGCCATCAGTTGGCATACGGTTTACCGGATCCGGCAGGCAGTTCCGGCGACGGAACTACTTGCCGGATCACTCTGCCGCAAGTGCGAAAGTAGCCTTATCCTCATGAGACCCTTCTAACCAAAAACATTTCCTAAGCAGAGGACCTCATTAATATATACAGCTTTGGGATAATAAGGGAAGGGGGCATTAATGAAACCTATAAATATGGTTTAAATTCAGGAAGGAGGGGGCAGTTCTAAAACTAGAAGGGAGGTGATCAGTAGTAATTTAAAGGGCATCTGTCAGCAGTTTTATACCTACAACACTGGCTGACCTGTTACATGTGCGCTTGACAGCTGAAGGCATCTGTGTTGGTCCCATGTTCATATGTGCCCGCGCTGCTGAGAAAAGTTATGTTTTAATATATGCAAATGAGCCTCTAAGAGCAACGGGGGTGTTGTCATTACACCTAAAGGCTCAGCTCCCTCTGCAATTGCCATGCTCTCTGCACATTTTGATTGACAGGTCCAGACAGCAAAAACATCATCAACCTGGCCCTGTCAATCAAAGTGCAGACGGCGCGGCAGTTGTAGAGGGAGCAGAGCCTCTAGGTGTAATGGCAACGCCCCGGTTGCACTCAGAGGCTCATTTGCATATATTAAAACTTCATTTTTCTCAGCAATGCGGGCACATAGGAACATGGGACCAACACAGATGCCTTCAGCTGCCAACAGGTCAGCCAGTGTCATAGGTACAAAACTGCTGACAGATGCCCTTTTACAGTAAGCGATTTTAAAGGGTCATTCCAACCAAAGATTTTCTGATTACAGGATTTATTATTCGGAGCCGTCAGGATCTCTCCCGTCCCCCACCCGTCTGTACAGCTCATACATTAGTACATTGCGCAGGAGGGGGATGACGGTGACTGTAGCAGGGACAACACCTATGAGATACCTGCATTATCATCCACCATAATTAGGTCTTTTTAAGCTCCTGAACTACTACCCACCTCGGGCACCTTATACCTTCCTATGAGTAATATCCCAGCCTACTCGCTATGTGCCAGCCTCTGTGCCCGTCTCCAGTTATTACTGCCTCCCTGGCATTACAGTGTGAGGCAGTGATTCATAGGATTGAGGAATCTTGCTGAGCACACTGGAAGAAGCGGGCGGGCGGGTAACAATTAACTGGGCGAGCGTCTTCTGCAGGAGGTGGAAACGTTCCTGTTTAATGAGTCTTTTCTCCTTAGTCAGCACGTTGTGAGTGTAAGTCGTCTCCCCCGTCTGTCACCTCCGCTGTAGCTCCTGTACAGTGTGTCGTGGCCCAACCAGAGAGCCCGGGGCTTTAAATTAAAGATCTGTTTTGGAGCTATTTTATGGGTTATGTAGACTTTTGCAACAGTTTTTACTGCTGTAAACTAAAAAAAATGAAGCAATTCTGAAACTATCCTTAAGTGTTTATTTTTAATTTTTTTTAAAACTTACCGTTTTGTCTATACAATGGTTACATTATGTGTCGCCATGGTTACAGACTACAAACAAACCCTAGGTGTAGTCAGATATTGCAGTCATAAAATCATGAACTGGTGATCTGTCCTACCGGACGGCGGACATGTCTGAGCAGGAACCGCACTGGTAATGCAAACACCGCCGTGTCCGTGCAGTTTCCCTGCTTAGAAGGGCTGGAGGACGTCAACCAGAGAACAGTTCAGTAGTCAGGAGGAAGAAAAGCAGGGAAGGTAAATGACTGGAGAAGTCTTCTGACACTCTCCATGCCCTCTGTCATCACGTGTGCCCTTGTCCTGTCAATCTGAGAGGTGTGACAAATTGGAATGGGGGTGATGCTGCTGCACCCATAGAAGTCAATAGAACTTTTACTGTGCCTTCTATTACGGGAGGGGAGGGGGGGGGGGGGTTAGTAGAGGGACAATGCTGCTGTCAGTGGGGTCAGGGCGGGTTTTCAGCACTGTGGTATTTGTTAGGCACTACTAGGGTGGCATGTTGTGCTGCGCTGTGCTATTTATGTAGATATTTTGTGCAGCACTGCGTTGTCTGGCGTGTACTGTACATTATAGTACCTCATTATACTACTGTACATTATAGTACCACATTATACTACTGTACATTATAGTACCACATTATACTACTGTACATTATAGTACCTCATTATACTACTTTACATTATAGTACCTCATTATACTACTGTACATTGTAGTACCTCATACTACTGTACATTATAGTACCTCATTATACTACTGTACATTATAGTTCTGCAATATGCTACTGTACATTATAGTACTGGATTATACTGCTGTACATTATACTACTGTACATTATACTACTGTACATTATACTGCTGTACATTATAGTACTGCAATATGCTACTGTACATTATAGTACCTCATTATACTACTGTACATTATACTACTGTACATTATAGTATCACATTATACTACTGTACATTATAGTACTGCAATATGCTACTGTACATTATACTACTGTACATTATAGTATCACATTATACTACTGTACATTATAGTATCACATTATACTACTGTACATTATAGTACCACATTATACTACTGTACATTATAGTACTGCAATATACTACTGTACATTATAGTATCACATTATATTACTGTACATAATAGTACCTCATTATACTGCTGTACATTATACTACATTATTATACTACTCTACCTTTTATAGTACCTCAAAACTCGCCGCCTCTTTGCTCTGAACTATAATATTACTTATTTTTTTCCTGTATTCACCCCCGGACTGCGACTTTTCATTGATTGAAGTGTTACCGTCACGAACTCTTCATCAGGTGGAAATTTCCAAAAGACATTGATATTTACTACATTATTACATGACTATTAGGAAACGTGTTCCAGGAGCATATAACGCACCAGTGACACATTCCGATTCTTGTCGTTACAGTTCGTTCTGGCAATGGGGAACTATCTGAACGACGGACAACCCAAAACCAACAGGACCACTGGATTCAAGATTAACTTTCTAACAGAGGTACCAGGTGTCTTACTAACACCCCTCTTCTCTTTAATTAATATTTGGGATCTGAATCTTTTCCCTGGATGAAAACTGTCGCCAAGCAGGATACATAGTTCAAATATATCTGTGATTAGCAACTTGTTGATGGTTTCCATTTAATACTTTTTTTTATTTACTGTGTATATCACATGGACAGTAGTACGTGACGGGCAGCAGTACTGAGCTGTGTGCCCCGTCTGACATTTTGTGACCCGTTTCATTTGCTTTCACAGCTCAACACCACAAAGACAGTAGACGGGAAGTTCACCTTTTTGCACATACTCGCCAAATCCCTCAGCCAGCATTTCCCTGAGGTGCTAAGCTTTGCCAAGGATCTCCCCACTGTGCCTCTCGCTGCCAAAGGTAGTCAGTCACCTGCCCTCAGTGTTGCGTTGTCTGTGTTTTCCTGCAGCCACCACTAGAGGGAGCTCACCGCATAGACATTTTTGAAAGCTCCCATTCAGTTTAATGTTAGCTGTGTCAATACATGGCAGTGAGCTCCCTCTAGTGGTGGCTGCAGGCGGCCAGACTTTTATCATGTCATTTCTTGACTGTGATGGGGGAGCAGAGGATTTGGAGCTCTGTAAAGATAAAGCTGCAATATGACAATGTATACAGTTTTTAATGTGTCTGAACGTTTTCTGTGGTGGTGGTGGGGGGCAGGTTTAGTTTTATTTCTATTGAATTAAAGGTAAGTCAGTAGAAGTATCAGTACACTGGGTGATAGGTGGATAGAAGGTGATGCATTAATACAGGACCCATGACTAGCAATTATTAGTGATGGGGTTACTGTGTAACTAGCTGCCATGTTGGGTGTGTGACCAGTGATCTGTATGATGGACGATCTGTTTCTTCTCTAGTAAACCAGAGGTCACTTACTGCTGATCTGAGTGACCTGCACGTGACTATCCAGGAGATCAAAAACGCCTGCAGCCGGATGAACGGCTCCCCCGAGGACAAGTTCCCCCTCACCATGAGTGTATCCACCCCCATAGACAAGCCCTAAATGAGCGACTGCGTTAGGGTCACACAGTAGGGAGCACTGGGAAGATATATCCATGTCCGTATAACAGCGCCTTTTGTGTACGTTAAAAATATGAAAACCGCTTGTGAATATCTTTTTTCTGCCCTGAGATATAATGGCTTGAAGTCGCAGGCCCGAAGCCTGAGGCTGCACAACTGAGAGAAACTGATGACAACATGTTTCCCTCCTAATACTGATTGGATTGTTGTCATAGAGACAACAATGGAACAAAATCGCCACAAATCTTGGCACAAATCATAGAGGGACATATTGTCATCAGAGTCTCTCAGTAGTGCAGCCTCAGGCTTTAGACCTGTAACTTTAAATGATCATCTCTCGGCATAGAAATAAGATATTAGAAAGCAGTTTTCTCATTTTTAATGCTCATTAAAAGATCTTCTGGTATAACATGGGTTCTGTGTAATCCTATGGTCTTATTGACCGATATCTTAAGCATCCTTAACCCCGGCTCCTCAGACATTCCTCGAGAACACGTTCCCTTGTATGCAGAGTCTGGACACGCTGCAGCATCGGGCCATGGAGGATTTCTTTAAAGTCTGCTCCTACTTCGGAGAGGATCCCAAGGGCTCTACCACCGAGGCTTTTTTCGGGATATTTGCTGATTTTATCAGCAAGTTTGAGGTAAGAAGCTATGTGTAACACCTCTGCTTGCTGTCAGTGAGTGATAACATTGTGATTTACATCCAGAGGCTGAAAACCGGTACGGACGCAGTACTTTTTCCACAGCTGAAGATTTGCTACAAGTTTATCCAGTCTGCACAACGCTGTGTGGACGAAATCTTTCTGGATACATTTTACCTGCACTGATACACTGTAGCAAACAGGTTTTGTGCTGCTGACAGGAATGTCTAACCTGGATTATAATCGTAGCAAAGGCTCAGCTATGAGAAGTGTGAAGACGTTCTAGCCCGTGAATAGAAACAAAGATGTTTGAATGCGCTGACAGCAAGCAGAGATCTTGATAAGGCCTCATGCACACGACCGTTGTGTGCATCCGTGGCCGTTGTGCCGTTTTCCGTTTTTTTTCGCGGACCCATTGACTCTCAATGGGTCCGTGGAAAAATCGGAAAATGCACCGTTTGGCAGCCGCATCCGTGATCACGGACCCACGGACCCCGTTTTTGCGGACCGTGAAAAAAAACTGTCGTGTGCATGAGGCCTAATGGTGAGAAATTCATGCACAAGGTCCGTAAAAGTTGCAGAAAGTTTCAGTCTTTTTGTTCTCTCTTTTATGCAGAAAGCCTTCAGTGACCTTCAGTCGGGGGACGCACAGCTTCCCCCTGGGAGCATGCCCATCTGGTAAGAACGGCGCCAGGCAAGACAGTGACCGTTTATGCCCTGGGTCCTCAGGGGCCCTCGTCTTGGACAACCCGTCTGCAGAAGAGGAAGCAGAGAAGCACCGGACGTGAGCGGCTGCAAAACGCCCGTCCTGGTGGCGGTCCGGCTCGAGGACAGAACCACAAGCTCTGCAGAAACCTAGCGCATGCCAGGGACGTAGAATGTGAAGCGAGTCACCAGGAGGAATCCAATGCCATCTGCTCTGTCACCCCCTTTATGTTACCGCAAGACCCCCTTTTTTGGAGTTTAAAGAACTGTCGCCCCATAAGCTGCACCGACACCCGCCTCCACCTCTTACCCAATCGTTTCTCTTTGTTTACGCACATTCAGCACTGCTAATCCACAGGTTCTAGATCAGCTAGCACCCATCACCCCACATGAACCCCCCCCCCCCCCAATATATATAGATATAGATGTCATCAATATATTGTGTAATTTTACACAGGAATTCTTCAATGCTTTCTTGTACGCTGCAGGATTTAACTGCTGGAATAAAGAAATGCTTATTTATTACATTTCATTGCCTGTCCTATTTTCTGGGAAGAGGTTACTTTATGGCAAAGAGCATGACACCCCCTACAGGCAGATGCCATGTACTGCAAGGTAATTCGTTTTCCTTGGGTGACGTTAAAAAGAGGGATTCCTGCAATAATGGTATGTTATGGAATTACTATTTAAGTAACGTTGTTTTCATGATGGCGTGCACATAAAGTATATATGGCAATTACTGAGTAGGGAATTTGATGGCTTTCATGTCAAGTGCAAGGATTATTCTGCATCAGGACCTCAAAGGTTCAGGCTGGGTTCACACCTGAGCGTTCCTACGCGCTGTAAAACGCTCAACAAGGAGAAACCAATGCTTCCCTATGGGAATGGTTCTCACCTGGGCGTTTTACAGCGCGTACGAACGCGCTGTAAAACGCCCGACGCTCAAAAAAGTACATGAGCGACTTCGGGGCGTCTTGTCGCGTGTTCCCGTACATAGACTTCCGGGAACGCGCGACAATGGGCGTTCGCATACTACTGGAGCCGCGTAGGTGTGACGCCGGAGAATCGCGCATACACAGTGCTCAGGTCAGGACGCTCAGGTCTGAACCCAGCCTCAGAGGTGGAGGATCTGATTTTGTAACAATTGCCCTGTTTATAAAAATGATATATATATTAGGGAATTGTTATGTCGGTGGAGCTGGTTTACTTTCAAAGCAGTTGCATGGGATTAAGAAAAACAGGTCTGCATTTTTGTCCCCAGAGACAGTGCCACCCTTGTCCATAGGCCATGTCTGGTATTGCAGTGTATCGCCATTTAAGTGAATACTGCAATACCAGACACAGACTGTGCACAATGGGGGCGCTGTGTCAGAAACAGAAAGCAGAAACCTGCACTAAGTGTCAGGGCAAATCTTCCAGAAGTTTGTCCAGTTTTCCTGTTTTCTGCTTTTTGTCATATTTAGGCCTCACGCACACGACTGTATCAGTTTTTTGCTGTCTGGAAATCATGGATCCGCAAAACACGAATACCGGCCGTGTGCATCCTGCATATACTCTACCGCAGTATGTTTCAAATACCTGTTCTTGTCCGCAAAACGGACAAGAATAGGACATGTTCTATTTTTTATGCGGGGCCGCAGAACAGACATACGGATGCAGACAGCACATGGACAGAGCATCAGTGAAATGAAAGGGTCTGCATCTGGTCCGAAAAAAAATGCAGATCGGATGCGGACCAAAACTAGGGGAGTCTGCATGAGGCCTTATTCTTCTGTTTTTCGCCCATTACTGATCCTGACTGCAGAAGGAGATCAGACCGTAGACGTGGTGGAGTCTCGCTGGGATCTTTAAGGTGTTTGCCTTGGCCGGAGCGATGCTCCTGAGCACTGGGAAGGTTCCAGCAGCCTTGTAATTGCTCGCTTATGGTTATTCATTGCAGCCTGGGTGTAATCTGTATCTAGACTGAATGATGTGACCTGAGCGATCGCGGTAATTTACTTTCTCAGGTCTTGGTTCCTTATTAGGCCCAACCACAGGCTCATTTACATCCCAGCAACTGGTCGGACCTGCGCCTCCGCCTGTGATGTCACCAATAGACGATTATACTCCGACTGGAAGGAAAACCTGCATCCTTTACTGGTTAGCCACACGCCCAAATGTGAGTGTACATAATCACTCCTGATATACACTGCCTTCCCTGACTGTGGGGGTCCCATCGCTGGGACCCCGACTGAATACGGGCCCCATAGGTCAGGTTCCAGAACACCTTTAGCCCAACCTGGGGTCTCTTTGGCCTCATACACACGACCATGTGCTAGCTGTGCTCGTATCACAGGTTCATTTAAATGGGTCTGCAATCCGGGAGATACATTGTGGTGTGGAACGGAGGCACGGATCGGAAGCTCACGGAAATTCTACGGAGTGCTTCCGTGGGTTTTCTGTCCATGCCTCTGCACCACGAAAAAGGAATGTGTGCATGGACCGTCGGATGCGGATCGTGGACCGCGTTTGGTACCCGTTCATTGCGGACTGCAATTTGTGGTCCACAGCACGGGCAAGGCCGACACACGGTCGTGTGCACGAGGTCTTCAGTGGTCAGTCAGGGGGCGGCCGGAACTAAATGTTGCTAATTTGATCCCCCACCAAAAATGTAATCTTCTACAAGGTTGGATATTTATCTGCTGTTTGTTTTCTGCATTTTGCGGTTTATCTGCTCCGTGAAATCAGAGCTGTAATCAGGGACTCCAGCTGAATTACATTGCGGGTTGGAGTCTACAGTAGTTCAAGCTGCTGCTCCGTCCTCCATGCTTTATACTGGAGCTCTGCTTGATTACACCAGCTGTTGGGTAAATACAAACCTACCAAATAAGCTCTGCGGGTGGCACACAGAGCGCACTGAGCCTCATTCACTTCTAAGGTGCTGAGCTGCACCTAGGCCATGTAACCTATGAAGGTGCCGTCACTCGGCCTAGGAGGCCGTGGCACTACTGTGAGTGCCAATGCTGATCGTCGGGGGTCCCAGGTGTCAGGCCTCCACCGATCTGATACTGATGACCTATCCAGAGGGTCATCAGTATTTACGTCTCAGAAAACTCCTTTAATGACCTATCCTTAGGATCGGTCATCAATATCAGGAGCCTGGAAAACCCCTTTAAGTGACATCACCAGTGAGTGGTCCACATCTTAACACCAGGTCATTTTAGGTCCAACATTCTGTGCTAATTAATTTTTTACTATATCTTTAGAATGAACGCAGCTTTGTTTTTCCGATACAGAGCTCCAAATCTCCCTGAATAGGCATAGAGGTATTGTGGCTTACCTGCAGCCACCACTAGAGGGAGCTTATCTCATACTGAGCTCTCCGGCTCCCTCTACTGGTGGCTGCAGGTAACCAGAATGTTATCATGTTATTTGGAGCTCTGTTTCAGAAAAACAGAACTGTGGTGCCTATAAAAATATATTAAGAAATTAGTCAGTTTGGGATTTTTTATCTATTTAGGGAGGTTCAAATGATCAGATCCTGGTAAATGCATTGATGGCTAATCATTCCCCTTTGCTCAGGGGGTACGGATTAATTAGCTGACTAGAGAGTGACAATTTGAGCCTAGAATATTGAACCTTTTCACAAAATTCAAATTTTTCAAGTTTCACCTGTATAGTAACACAAGCACAACAATACGTCCATTACAACACGCGTTCGTACAATTATTTCAGCAATCGCCATGTGATTAGGAGCAGCACCTCCCTCAGGGCTATGTCACATCTCTGGTTGCAGAGGATCGTGCACAGGGCTTCCTGGAGCTTCTGCCAGCCTGGCACCACCCGATGAGACGCTTTGCACCTGAGCGGCGCAGGACGAGCTCCACACACCTCCATTCTTACAGTTTAACCACAGCCTCACACTTTGGAGTTTGACCCCAGATGCAGAGCGTCTCCGAGCCAAAGGAATTGTGCTGCGTGCGCCTCTTTCTCCGTCTGCCCCGGGTCTGAGAAGACGCATCTGGCAGGCACTGGGTAAGCACCAGCTACAACCTCCAGATGGGTAGAACTTGTGTCTGCAGAACAATGTCCTCCATTGTCGTGGACCTGCACTATAGGATTGTGGGGTGTAAGTGACGGGGGACGTCTGTACTAAGGTCAATTGTACCCAGCACTAATGATAATAGGTTTTCTGTGTACGGTTTAGTCGGCGACTTTATATATTATATTGGTATTGTGATGTATTATCTGAAAATGTTCTAATATGCCGGGTGCATCACATTTCTCAAAATATCTGCTTGCTGCTGATGAGTGGAAACTTTCTTGTTTACATCCAGAGGCTGTAAACCTGTCCTAAACGTGTGCCGGATTGCTGTGTGATCAGAATCATGAATGTGTCTCCATTCATTGTCAGTAGGCAGAGATCTTGAAAAGTGTGAGAAAGCAATCCATAACTGTGCATTATATTATATTGAATGTGGCAAAGGGTTAAAAGAGTTTTTTAAAAATTTTTAGGCTACATGCACACGACCGCGCCGTCCGTGTGCATTATGCAATTTGCAGAACCAAATGGGCCACCCATTATAGAAATGGCAAAGCGGACAAGAATAGGACATGTTCTATTCTTTTTTGCGGGGCCACGGAACGGAGCAACGGATGCGGACAGCACATTGAAGTGAATGGGTCCGCATCCGAACTGCAGGAAATGCGGCTCCGATGCTGCATTGGTCAACAGTATCTGATCGTTGGGGGTCTGACACCCGGGATCCCCACCGATCAGCTGTTTGAGAAGGCAGCTTACCCTAGGCCAGTGATGTTCATCGGTCTTGGAGATGTACTAGTTCTAGATCTTGGATTTTGTAAGGTAAAGGTGTTGTCCAGCCAGGGGCGCTCTTCTTTTAACTATATCCTGAAGTGGTGTGGAAAAGACGGTTGTCAAGACAAGAGAACTGTCTGGTATTACAACTTGGCCATATTCGAGTGGGCTGCAGTGACACATTCATCCTGTGGATAAGGGGGGCGCTGTTCCTATCACAAAGCTACCTTTTTCACCTCTCGTACATTAGGTAATTGAGCCCTATAGAAGACAATAGCTTCCGGTCTGTGACTTACCCCGTCACGCCTAATGACCTACTTTCACTTGATTACAACACAACGGGCAGAGATTAACCTGTCATTTATAGCTATAAAAGTTCCCTCTTTATGATTTCTTTTATTTGCAGCTTTCATGCCGATTACCCAGAATTATCAGCCCTGTATCCCGGACAATGGAGACCACTACTGCCCAGAATAACGGAACGGGGGACCCTTTCCCCAAGAAGTCTCTGGAAGTTGTGGACATTGTGGTCCTAGTATTGTACTTTATCTTTGTACTGGGAGTTGGCTTATGGGTAAGGATCCCGCAGCACTTTCCTACTCGTATTGGGTGGCACCTGTAGTTTAGGAACATTGGTACCTCTGAGGGGTGTCTATACTTTTACCATTTTTTTGCTCCAATGCATCGAGATTACAAAGTGAAGAAAATCTACTGTATTCTGTATACAGCTCCTATGCAAAGCTATGTGTTTCCATGGTTACAGACTACAAACAAACCCTGTATGTAGTCTGACCCCGCAGTCACTTTTAAGGCTACAGCTACACAGCATTATGTGACCATGACAGCAATTTTTTTCTGCAAATTGTAATGACTTGCTATCTTCCCTATTTTAACTTTGTAATTTGGATATACCTACCCCCTGCCAAATCGTAAACCGGTCGCAAGCAAATCACTGTTGCACGTGACTCGCATTGCCATCTACGCGACCTGTAACCAAAAATCCAAAAGTGGTGTGGCGGTTGTGTAAAGGCATGAGCCGCAACACATCCCCATAGACAATCATTAGGCGTGATGTTGCAACGTGACATTGTGATCCTCATAACGCGCCACGCGTGTCGCCATGTAACCCTCAGCCCCACTCTCCTCCATCGGTCTCTTCTTATACCACCGTATTATGCTGCAAGAAGAGGAGGCAAGAAGTAACACATGACTGCACTTGCTTTGTAATCTGTAACCATATTGACACATAGGTCTGCATAGGACCTGTATGCACAAATCGGTAGAATTTAAAGGCTATGTACACTTTCTGGGGAAGTTTTTTTTTTTTTTTTATGATTGCATTTTACTAATTTTGGGCTAAAAATCATTTTTTGAATTGGTCTTTATTAAAAATATTCAGCCGTTCTGTGACAAAGGGTTAACTGTCTAGCTGTGTGAATGGTACTTTCAATTTCAATTTGTGCCAGTCATCTAATAAACCTTATCTCTAAATTACTGAGAGGTCATAAACACCTGTTCAAACCACATTCTTATCAGTAAGATAATAATTGAGCTATAATGAGTGTTTATAAGGTCAGAGATAAGGCGCCATCAGCTGAGCTGCCTGATGGAACAGAGCAAAAATACAGAGCATGCTACTAGAGAATCTCAAGGCTGTACAGGGAAAGAGGCTCAACATTTTTAATAAAGACCAATTGAAAAATTTGTTTTAGCTCAAAATGAGTACAGTGCAATAATATTAAGAGAATGCACCAGAAGGTGTCCATAGCCTTTAATGAAGGCTATTTGCAAAGTTGCTATTTTAGATGCATTGAAGTCATGAAGAAGGATAAATCCTACATGTCTCTTGTAAGGAGGTTGGAGAATTCTGAACACATATACAGGTTATTTTCTTTCTGACAGTCCATGTGGCGCACGAAGAGGAGCACAGTGAAGGGTTATTTCCTGGCAGGAAAGGACATGGTATGGTGGCCTGTAAGTATCAGTCTACTGGTAAATGTAATGAATTTCCACTGGGAAAATTCCCAATCCTACTGGCTGAGCCAGGATTTTTATTCCATTACAGCCACAAATCCGTTAAAGGGGCTGCGTGAAATTAGAACAAAGGAAACACTGCCCCTCTTGTCTATAGGTCGCCCCTGGTATTGCAGCTCAGCCCCTTTCAAGGACTGCTGCAATACCAATTAGTGGACAAGAGGGCGCTGTTTCATCATGACTGATGGATTGTGTAAGATTCATTCATTTCCTATGATTTTTGATAGCTCAGACATGTTTGTTCCCCTCTTCTGGTCATGCGGGTGTGTACAGTCACATCTATACCTCTCATGTCTGTCTGCAGGTAGGAGCCTCCTTGTTTGCTAGTAATGTGGGCAGCGGGCATTTCATTGGCCTTGCAGGATCAGGAGCAGCGTCCGGGATTGCGGTCACAGCCTACGAATGGAATGTAAGTACATCTCTTACCTCTGCCAGGAACGCTCCACCTGCAGGATGAGATATGGTGAAATCACTGCCGCTACAACCACTGTTTATATTGTAGGAAGTCCAGGAACACAAATGATGTGAAACGCACACCGTGCAGATTAGGCCCCATGTACTCGACTGCTGTTTGGGCCCGCGTCCGATCCGTTTTTTTTTTTTGTGGGTTGCATTCCTTTCTATGGGTCCACAGTCAGTTTTGTCTGCGATTGCGTTCAGTTTTTTCCACACGAGTGCAATGCGTGCGCTTTGATGCGTTTTTCATACTTGTGATAAAAAACTAAAGGTTTACAAACAACATCTCTTAGCGACCATCAGTGAAAAACGCATCGCACCCGCACTTACTTCCGGATGCAATGCGTTTTTCACTGAAGCCCCATTCACTTCTATGGGGCCGGGGCTGCGTGAAAAACGCAGAACATAGAACATGCTGCAATTTTCACACAACGCAGAACTGATACATGAAAAAACAACGCTCATGTGCACAGACCCATTGAAATGAATGAGTCAGGATTCAGTGCGGGTGCTATGCGTTCACGTTACGCATTGCACCCGTGCGGAAAGCTCGCTCGTGTGAATAGTGATTTGCATTCTCTCTCTGCACAGTTATTCGATGTAGGAAAAAGAATTGCCGTTAGAGGTGTATCATTCCACAAGCTTATTGACACTGTCTAATAACCAGCAAAATAGTGATTGCAGCTCTGAAGTATAACGAATACAAGATTTGTAATGCAGTGTAAGAATTGAACCAGCTATTTATATAGAATAATTATCTAATTAAAAAGGAAAAGAAGACACGAAAGATAAGAACTGCTCCATGAACCTTACTGAGAATGGAGTAAGGAGAGAGCCGGTAGAATGCGGAAGATGAGAGTAGTGTGACTCTTGGTCACAGCTGTTAATGTTTATGAGGCAGGTGATTGATTATCTGGACCTGAGTGAGCAATGAACTGTCACCCGCTCGTTATTTGGAGTTTAGCTGCCAAGTATTCATGATATTGTTAACAAGCCCCTGATTACATTATAAAGTGCAATGGCCTGTGAAATGCTCCTGGTTATTAGGCTTGATCGGTGGCGCCACCTCCTGGTCACTGTGTCATTTTAACTTACAGTTGTAGTTGTCAGGGGAAAACTTTCTGTATAAATCTCCAAACACGTCCAAAGCAGCACGTGGGAACAGAGTAGAATTTTTAAGGTTAGTATATTAGATGAGGAATTATAGTACTATGGGTCTGCTGCAAAAGAATCCCCCCCAAATAAGCTGATCATAGGGTTTCCTGCTGTTGGGACCACTGGTTATCTGCTATAGTCTTTGAGTAACTGTGTTGTAAGGGTATTTTATAAGTTTTATCCCCTTAATTAAACTTAATATATATTTTTATCACTTAGCCTGTGTAAGCCTATTTATTTTTGAATCTTTAAATTTTCGTTAAAACGGTAACCCAGCAGCAAGTGTTCCGTTTCCCGACAGCGCCTCCACAGGAGAAAGAAGGCATTGCACGGTTTCCATTAAAAGCAATAGGCTGTCCAAGTAATGGAGTGATGTGCTGGATCCTCCAGAGTCAGAAGTGCTCCATGTTCTTGATCATAGATGAGGGTTCTGAACGGGCTGCACCCCTCCCCCCATTATCTAGCAATTCTCTAATAAGATATCTGAAACTTGGATTCAGAACTAAAAAACTAAATTAATAACCAGGATAACATTTGACGTGTTGTCACCACGGATGCCAGAAAGTATAAATCATGAAAGAAATACGAGGCGTTAGAGAAGACCAAAATCCTTTTTGATAAATGACCCCCCCCCCCCCCCCATTGTGTTTATTGTATATAAGCTGTATCTCTCCCCCCACAGGGTCTCTTCTGTGTCTTGGTGTTGGCCTGGTTGTTTCTCCCTATTTATTTATCTGCTGGGGTAAGAAATCCAATTAATTGCAGTCATTATAGTATGTGTATGATCAGTGGTGATGCCACCTCACCTACGTCTCTTGTACCCAGGTCACCACGATGCCCGAGTATCTACAGAGGCGCTTTGGAGGAAAACGGATCCAGATTTATCTCGCTATCCTTTACCTGTTTATCTACATATTCACCAAGATTTCTGTAAGCTCCAATGGGAAAAGCAGGACAGAATAAACCACACCCATGCTTACAGGCCACGCCTACACAGGAATACACCACACCTATATAGGAATAAGCCACACCCATGCTTACAAGCCATGCCTACACAGGAATACACCACACCTATATAGGAATAAGCCACACCCATGCTTATAGGCCACGCCTACACAGGAATACACCACACCTATATAGGAATAAGCCACACCCATTCCCAATGAAATGATAAATGATCACAGGGGTTGTCTGAGATTCTCAAATTGATGGTCTATCCTTAAGATATCGTTGTAGGTCCGACTCCAGGCACCTTGTTGATTGGCTGTGTGAAGAGGACTCTTCCTAGGCCAGTGACATCACGTTCATCGATCACATGGTCTAGGTGCAGATCAGTCCCATTCAAGTGATTGCTATTGAGCTGCAATACTAAGCACAGCCACTATAAAATATATGGCGCTGTGCTTAGGCCTCACTGGATGCCTGGAGTCGGCCCCCACCATCAGATATGGATGACCTATCCTGAGGACAGCTCCTTTAGTAGTAGTGGCAATACTTATAAAATAAATCAATTCTAACATTTGGAAACCACCAGTACCTTATAAATCCCAGTATGGGGCGTGTATAGCACTGGGAGGATGTTTATAAGCATCCTGCGGAGTGAGTGCCAGCGCAAAAGACATTGCTGCCATAGATGGGGGCTGTTGTGGCAAGTGAATATCCATGTTTTTTAAAAACCATGTTGTGTTTTAGGTCCCTGCTGTTTCATTTCTCAATATATCCTTAGAGCGGCCGTTGCTCCATTTTTCTTATACTGAGCTCCCTGTATAGACATAGAGGTAAATGATAATGTTCTGTCTCCTTGCAGCCACCACTAGGGGGAGCTCAGGAACTTACTGTATGATATTTATAAATTGAACTCAATAGTACGTCTCATAAGCTCATGAGCTCCCTCTAGTGATGGCTGCTGGCAAACAGAATTTAAGCATTTGCTGCTTTGTTTGTGCAGGGGATTTGGAACCCTGTATTAGAAATGGGACTGCATGTCGGATCTATAATATAGGAATAGTCTTTAACCGGCCTCTGAGCAGTCCTCCCCTTTATACAAGCGTGGGCGCTTCTGTCGGCTCTTCCGCAGGTGGACATGTACGCGGGCGCACTATTTATCCAGCAGGCTCTCCACTGGGATCTCTACGTGGCTGTGATCGGATTACTGGTCATCACTGCAATCTATACCGTGGCCGGTGAGTTGTGCAGAGCGTGTAGTGTCCATGATATTGAGGATCCACGTCTAGTCTGGTCTGACCTATCTACCCGGTTTTGTCAGCTTCTTTACGTTTTGCATTGTAGGAGGCCTGGCTGCCGTCATCTATACAGACACGCTGCAGACAGTCATCATGATCATCGGGGCGCTTATTCTCATGGCCTTTAGTAAGTATATGATAGCTGCAAACTGGCCCGGGCCTAAAATTTAAAAGCGCTCGTTACATGAGCTAAATTATCTGGTACATTGTAACAAACTATCAGAGTAGGAGATGTACCATTGTAGCAAACCCTCAGCAGTGAGAAGTCTTAGGCGGTATGTATACAGTTGCAAGAAAAAGTATGTGAACCCTTTGGAATGATATGGATTTCTGCACAAATTGGTCACAAAATGTGATCTGATCTTCATCTAAGTCACAACAATAGACAATCACAGTCGGCTTATACTAATAACACACAAAGAGTTAAATGTCACCATGTTTTTATTGAACACACCATGTAAACATTCACAGTGCAGGTGGAAAAAGTATGTGAACCCTTGGATTTAATAACTGGTTGAACCTCCTTTGGCAGCAATAACTTCAACCAAACGTTTCCTGTAGTTGCAGATCAGACGTGCACAACGGTCAGGAGTAATTCTTGACCATTCCTCTTTACAGAACTGTTTCAGTTCAGCAATATTGTTGGGATGTCTGGTGTGAATCGCTTTCTTGAGGTCCTGCCACAGCATCTCAATCGGGTGGAGGTCAGGACTCTGACTGGGCCACTCCAGAAGGCCTATTTTCCTCTGTTTAAGCCATTCTGTTGTTGATTTACTTCTATGCTTTGGGTCGTTGTCCTGTTGTAACATCCATCTTCTGTTGAGCTTCAGCTGGTGGACAGATGGCATTAAGTTCTCCTGCAAAATGTCTTGATAAACTTGGGAATTCATTTTTCATTCGATGATAGCAATCCGTCCAGGCCCTGATGCAGCAAACCAGCCCCAAACCATGATGCCCCCACCACCATACTTCACAGTTGGGATGAGGTTTTGATGTTGGTGTGCTGTGCCTCTTTTTCTCCACACATAGTGTTGTGTGTTTCTTCCAAACAACTCAACTTTGATTTCATCTGTCCACAGAATATTTTGCCAGTACTGCTGTGGAACATCCAGGTGCTCTTGTGCAAACTGTAAACGTGCAGCAATGTTTTTTTTTGGACAGCAGTGGCTTCCTCTGTGGTGTCCTCCCATGAAATCCATTCTTGTTTAGTGTTTTACGTATCGTAGATTCGCTAACAGGGATGTTAGCATATGCCAGAGACTTGTGTAAGTCTTTAGGATTCTTCTTCACCTCATTGAGCAGTCTGCGCTGTGCTCTTGCAGTCATCTTTACAGGACGGCCACTCCTAGGGAGAGTAGCAGCAGTGCTGAACTTTCTCCATTTATAGACAATTTGTCTTACCGTGGACTGATGAACAGCAAGGCTTTTGGAGATACTTTTATAACCCTTTCCAGCTTTATGCAAGTCAACAATTCTTAATCGTAGGTCTTCTGAGAGCTCTTTTGTGCGAGGCATCATTCACATCAGGCAATGCTTCTTGTGAAAAGCAAACCCAGAACTGGTGTGTGTTTTTTATAGGGCAGGGCAGCTGTAACCAACACCTCCAATCTCATCTCATTGATTGGACGCCAGTCGGCTGACACCTCACTCCAATTAGCTCTTGGAGATGTCATTAGTCTAGGGGTTCACATACTTTTTCCACCTGCACCGTGAATGTTTACATGGTGTGTTCAATAAAAACATGGTAACATTTAATTCTTTGTGTGTGATTAGTTTAACCACTTCAGCCCCCCTAGCTTAAACACCCTTAATGACCAGAGCACTTTTTACACTTCGGCACTACACTACTCTCACCGTTTATCGCTCGGTCATGCAACTTACCACCCAAATGAATTTTACCTCCTTTTCTTCTCACTAATAGAGATTTCATTTGGTGGTATTTCATTGCTGCTGACATTTTTACTTTTTTTTGTTATTAATCGAAATTTACCAAAATTTTTGCAGAAAAATGAAATTTCTCACTTTCAGTTGTAAAATTTTTTTAAAAAAACTACATTTCTATATACATTTTTCTCAAAATTTATTGTTCTACAAGTCTTTGATAAAAAAAAAATTGGGGAAAAAAATAAATGGTTTAGGTAAAAGTTATAGTGTTTACAAACTATGGTACAAAAATGTGAATTTCCGCTTTTTGAAGCAGCTCTGACTTTCTGAAACCTGTCATGTTTCCTGAGGTTCTACAATGCCCAGACAGTAGAAAACCCCCACAAATGACCCAATTTTGGAAAGTAGACACCCTAAGGTATTCGCTGATGGGCATAGTGAGTTCATAGAACTTTTTATTTTTTGTCACAAGTTAGCAGAAAATGATGATTTTTTATTTTAATTTTTTCCTCACAAAGTCTCATATTCCACTAACTTGTGGTGACAAAAAATAAAAACTTCCATGAACTCACTATGCACATCACAAAATACCTTGGGGTGTCTTCTTTCCAAAATGGGGTCACTTGTGGGGTAGTTATACTGCCCTGGCATTTTAGGGGCCCTAATGCGTGAGAAGTAGTTTGAAATCAAAATGTGTAAAAATTGCCCTGTGAAATCCTAAAGGTGCTCTTTGGAATTTGGGCCCCTTTGCCCACCTAGGCTGCAAAGAAGTGTCACACATGTGGTATCGCCGTACTCAGGAGAAGTTGGGCAATGACAACTTTGTATAAAAAAAAAAAGGGGGAAAAGTTGTCTTTTAGAGAGATATTTCTCTCACCCAGCATGAGTATATGTAAAAAGACACCCCAAAACACATTGCCCAACTTCTCCTGAGTACGGCGATAACACGTGTGACACTTTTTTGCAGCCTAGGTGGGAAAAGGGGCCCACATTCCAAAGAGCACCTTTACGATTTCACAGGGCATTTTTTACACATTTTGATTTCAAACTACTTCTCACGCATTAGGGCCCCTAAAATGCCAGGGCAGTATAACTACCCCACAAGTGACCCCATTTTGGAAAGAAGACACCACAAGGTATTTTGTGATGGGCATAGTGAATTCATGGAAGTTTTTATTTTTTGTCACAAGTTAGTGGAATATGAGACTTTGTAAGAAAAATAAAAATAAAATCATCATTTTGCGCTAACTTGTGACAAAAAATAAAAAATTCTAGGAACTCGCCATGCCCCTCACGGAATACCTTGGGGTGTCTTCTTTCCAAAATGGGGTCACTTGTGGGGTAGTTATACTGCCCTGGCATTTTAGGGGCCCTAATGCGTGAGAAGTAGTTTGAAATTAAAATGTGTAAAAAATGCCCTGTGAAATCCTAAAGGTGCTCTTTGGAATGTGGGCCCCTTCGCCCACCTAGGCTGCAAAAAAGTGTCACACATGTGGTATTGCCGTACTCGGAAGAAGTAGGACAATGTGTTTTGGGGTGTATTTTTACATATACCCATGCTAGGTGAGAGAAATATCTCTCTAAAAGTCAACTTTTCCCATTTTTTTATACAAAGTTGTTATCATAGAGAGATATTTCTCTCACCCAGCATGGGTATATGTAAAATGACACCCCAAAACACATTGCCCAACTTCTCCCGAGTACGGCAATACAACATGTGTGACACTTTTTTGCAGCCTAGATGCGCAAAGGGGCCCATATTCCTTTTAGGAGGGCATTTGTAGACATTTGGATCCCAG